>NW_026937875.1:0-8077 GCF_032062105.1 Saccostrea cuccullata | reverse complement strand
AGGTACGTAAGCATAATGTTGCATGTATATCCCCTTTATTTTTATGTAACAGGTATTGGAATTCGTCGTTGTTTGTTACCTTCTTACATGAGAAAGAAAAGAAAAAGGTCTGCATCTAAAATGCAAATAACTTAAAACACATAAAGCAAAAGTAATAACACATTTCTGGCTTACCTTTAACTGACGTTCTTCTTAAAATTAAAATAAAGTTTGACATGAAAGTCCGTGGAAGAGACTTTGTATCGACTGTATTAGAATTGAGAAAAAATCATAAAAAACATCAAAATTTTGTTCTTCTCAATGCCATTAAAAGAAAGAAAAGATTGAAAAATTTCCCATTTCGAGTAAGAATTCAGCAAAACTCAAATCAAAGTTTCGTCTTACTGATCGGCCACCTGAAAATGTGTATGTAATAGAGAATTTGTCTCATTCTCTTAATATTACATCTTAGACTTTAAGTCCATTGAGCAATTCTATAGGTAATTCAGACTTTCAGACCCCGCTGACCAATATGCAACAAGATCATTTTTGCTTTACCCTATTGAGCGTTAGAATTTGTTTATGATTGCTATGATATTAAAAATTATAAAGAAAGTTCTTTTTTGATTCATTAATTTGATGATTTATTCTATATGCATAAGTACTTTGCTTACATATAACAAACCGGAAAAGTCAAACAAACTACTGATAATTTTGTAATTTTTTTAAGGTTCCAGAAATTATAACGGCTAAAAACGGGCTCGTTTTGTCTTCAGATACTAACTGGATTAGATACAATCCAATGTTGGAGGATCATCGTGCAGGCATTTCATCTTCACAGTACAACTGCAAAAGATGATGTCTTTCTTTTTCAGAAACAATTTATACATTTTACTTGTGATGGACTTAAATGGTAATCGAACAACCTAGTGTCATGACAAACGAAAAATGTGACTTTTCAATTATCAACTTCCCTTACTTATGCAACAATATACCTTCATCACCAGTATTTTCTATAACGAGGTAATTTATTGACGAACAAGTTGATGAAATAAGAATATCAGGAGCTTCGTTTCAATTCATCAAATCGTAAGTTCTAGGGTCGATACCATAACCATGTCAACAAATACATTTTTTCATTGAGTCAAATGTTAACTGAATTTTTTAACTGATTTTTAGTCCATTATACGAGAGTTGTCAAAAAATTCAGTAGACAAGCGTTGTTTCGTAGGAACACGATGTCATATATAAATGAAACTTCGTTCAAAGATTAAACCATCACTATCTAATAAATTTATGGACAAATATGATGTATCTACGCATATTAACCCTATTTAAATGATGCATTTCATTGTCTGGTGTAGGAAGGCAGTGCAGCACCCAGTAGTTGAATTAAAAAATCGGTATATTATATTTAAGATCCTAGGGAAATGTAATTTCTTCTCTGTATTTTTTGAATGGAGATGAAAATCCTTAAAACTGTTTTCTTTATTATATTTCCTCATATTTTGATGTTTAATCTTTAACGGATATGAATTTTATAACGTTTCATATACACCGGGTAGACTTCCTCAAGCATCTATGTTTATTGTTTATTTCATCATAAATATTTTTACAAATTCTTTGTTCTTATTTGTATTGCTGTCCTCTGCTCTCTTTTATAGTTAAATGTTATCAATCTATGTTTGACATTATCAAAAAGTATGAAAGAGAGCACTAAGACATAGAGATCTGAGCAAGTCTAATACATCGGGTTGAAATCCGACTTTTTGAAAAATGTCGTCGACCTTCGCCCAGTCGACGCACTGGACTATGATCAAGTGTTTTGATCCTGAATATCACTCTTACAGAAATGTACAAGTCATAAATAATATGTAGAAAAGAATTTTTTGGATCCTTAGTATTTAG
Organism: Saccostrea cuccullata; assembly: GCF_032062105.1. Classification (NCBI taxonomy): domain Eukaryota; kingdom Metazoa; phylum Mollusca; class Bivalvia; order Ostreida; family Ostreidae; genus Saccostrea; species Saccostrea cuccullata. Next base: position 6,190 of record NW_026937875.1, on the reverse strand, counting down.
ATAGACTGAAATGGTTTCTCTATGTATGTGAATAAATGAAACTAAATAATAAAAGACAGGCAATTCAAAAACAAAAAAATGGTGACATTTTTTTTCAGGTCATGGAACAAGTACACAAAAAGGAGTTATAAATGTCTTCTAAACCTATCCATGACCTGCTAAGGTTCTTGGATAAGTATTATGTAATATATTTTATATAAATGACTTGTAAGCTTGGAATTTCTTAAACCCCCCTAAGCACGAAAAAGTTTGTTTTTCTGGATTTCGAAAATGACTAGGTTCACTTGGGGCCGCCAGAGAAACCAAAATCACTTCAAATCGATCAGATATAGCAGATATATCAGTAGAAAGTTTTGATTCAGAATTATTAAATAGATTTACAGAAACTAAACTAGGGAAAGAAAATGTTTTCAGTATAAATCATATAAGTGAGTTTGAAGTATTAAATATGTTGAATACACTTGATGTAAACAAGTCAGCCGGTATAGACTTGATTGGACCTCGTCTTCTAAAGCTTTCGGCAAATGTTATATGCAAACCTATTACACATCTTATAAATACTAGCATCACTAATGGAGTGTTTCCATCCCGTTTAAAACAAGCAAAAGTCACTCCTATTTTCAAAAATGGCGACCACGCAGATCCAGGGAACTACAGATATCCATTCTTCCAACATTATCAAAATTAGTTGAAAAACACATAGCCAATCAGATGCGTAACTTTACTTCTAACTTTGATCTGTTATTTAAATCACAATCTGGATTTCGAGAATTTCACTCATGTCAAACGGCTCTAACAAAACTTACAGATAATTGGCTACAAACTATGGACCAAGGGAATTTAGTAGGCATAACTTTCATCGATTTTAGCAAGGCGTTTGATTTGGTTAATCATGATATCCTAATAAATAAACTTCAATCATATCACTTTGACCAAATGGCTATTAAATGGTTTCAATCTTATTTAACCTCAAGGTCTCAGTGTGTAAAAATAGGTACATATTCCTCTGATTTTTTGCCCGTCACAGCAGGAGTGCCCCAGGGATCTATCTTGGGTCCCCTATTATTTTTATTGTATATAAATGATCTCCCTTTACATGTAAATAGAACAGATATTGATATGTTTGCTGATGATGCAACCTTACATACATATCATAAAAATATAGAAGGTATAGAGAATGCCCTAAACTTTGATTTGTGTGAGATAGAAAATTGGTGTTCCAAAAATCAAATGGTGTTAAATACCAACAAGACAAAATGTATGCTCATGGGAACTCAACAAAGAAAATCAAGAATAAATTCCCCTGAACTAAATTTATATGCTTCAAACAAATTAATTGAAAATGTTGAATCTGAAAAGCTTTTGGGAGTACATATTGATCATTCATTGCGCTATAATTATCATATTGACTTAGTTTGTAAATCTTTGACTTATAAATTGTATACTTTACGCAGAATTAAAAAATTTCTTCCCTTACACACGAGAAAACTATTTTATAATGCATACATTCTGCCTTCTTTGAATTATTGTCTTTCTATTTGGGGTAATGCGCCAGTTGCTGGCATAGATAGAGTTTTTAAATTGCAAAAAAGGGCAGCCTGGATTATTGTAGATGTGGCTTATGATGCCCCTTCACTACCATTATTTGAAAAACTTGGATGGCTGACCATTTATGAGTTAATTGATTTTCATAAATATGTATTACTGTACAAAACACTTCATGGTATGGCACCAACATATTTAAGAGACTCCTTTGAATTTATTTCCTCTAATAGCTATGTTCTACGATCTGAAACAAACTATGACCTTCATCTACCAAAATATCGAACAAATCAATTTAAAAATTCCTTTCATTATTCCGGTGTTCATTTATGGAACAAATTACCTTTGCATATCCGTTTCTCACCAACTGTACAAACCTTTCGTAAAAATGTAGAAAAATTCATTATAACATGTCGAAACTAAAAGTTATATAATTTCATGTTCTTGAATCGATCTGTATATGTACTTGTATTTTCACGTCATGTTGTATTATTTATTATAATATTGTACGATGTTTTTATAATTGTATTATTGTGAATGTGTTTAGAGGGCCCCGAGGAAGACCAGTGCACTGCACTAATCGGGTTACCCTAAACCCCATTCAATCAATTATTAAAAATGTTTTAAGTATGAAAACTGCATTTGACGTATGCACTTGACGTGAATAATAAAATTAAAAATGTCTCTTCTATTCCTCTATAACATACCGGTATATCTTAACAAATCATATGAAATATAACATGTAAATCAATCTTTCTATTTTATTTTACCATAAATAATTATAAACACCAAATATCAAAATTACCAATTAAAAATGAGAAACAGCGTTACATAGAAAAGTATCATTTGTTTGTTCGATTCTAAAATGTAGAACAAGTTTGTGAGTAACTAAACCAGTAGTGAGGCACTATATGCAGTTCTAAGATCATAGGAACATTCTCCTCTATCTGTATTAAAATAAATAGCGGACACCGTTTTGTCTTTTACTTCCAGTTCGATGAGAATAATTGATAACATAAAACATTAAGTTCTTACCGCCAATTACATGTACATATAAAATTCATGATCAATTAATAAACGGTTCTTGTAAAAACATGTATACAAGTATTTCTGGGAAAATTAATTGCCTTTCATTATTCCTAAATATTATCAATATCAGGGTAACACTCTATAGTTTTCTAATTCATCTTAAAAATTATTTAGTGCATTTAAATTGAGAACACAAACAGTGATCAATTTAAAATTTTCACATAGTAGACATTTAATGTTTTGCTCCCGTGAGTTTTGTTTATAGGAAATTAATGAAGCTGTTAATGTTGGTCTTTGAAAAAGATGTTTTGACTTCAAATCCTTTATTCTTAACACTTTTTCAAAGAACAAACAAAATTTATCTAATTTAACTAAATGATTTATTAGTATTTTTCTCCTACATTGAAATCCTACCCTAGATAATTTCTTTAATTGTCATCACCTGGGCTTAAATCAACAACTTGCCGTAATTATCAGTGATGTAAAAGAAATTGATTTGTAATCTTCAGAACTTACGCTGAAATTCTTTAAAGAAAGATTTTTTTATTCTACATGTTACATCAAGAAAAACAAGAAAACCATTATCTGAGAACTCTCACCAATCATAATCAAGATCTTTAAAGAAAGCTAAAAAGTTCAACCTGACAAGTTAGAATTCATAAACGACTTCTCAATCACAAGCCGATGACCAACAATGTCTGTTGTGTCGTTTAAGAGAACCGTTGAAATATTCACGGAAACATTTGAAAAAGTGATCAGTCTCTATTTCATTGGTCAGTTTCTAGGCTTGCTACATGCGGGATACTCGCAGTGCTTGAGCTTCGACCCCAAAACTTTGATAATTAGCAATATTGAGAATTCCTTAGTCCCTGGGTTTCACACCTTGACCAATACTGATATTGGACTGTGTATGATGGTTTGTAGCAAGTTTACATTATGTCGATCAGTGGATTGGATACGAGAAGAAAAGACATGTCGGCTAAACACAAGATTTGCTTCACGAAAGATCAGTGTTTTAACTACCCAGAGTCGCTCAATTCACGTTATCAGAGAACATTTTCCGAAGGTATTTCTTTTGTATGTTTTAGATAAAATATATTTTATTAAATTTCAAACGAACTAAATTAATGATTTTGTTTCTTTTAGCACTTGGTTGGCAATTGTCTAAATCCTACTTGTACCGAGGACGCTATCTGTATAAACGGTGAATGTGTACAAGTATTAAAAGGTAGCAAATGATTTCCAGCATATTTTTTTATTTGATGACCCCAAAATTAATAGAGATTATTTTTAATTTTTAGAAATTTAGTTTATCGACAGTTAAACTTGACGATCCTTTCTTCCCTAGACGCATATTAGCTTTGAACACTTTAAACAGATAAGTTCTATAGTTCTAGAAACAAAATTGTATGACATCAGTTTTTTTTTGTCATTTTTCCGTATCTGTGTAGCAATTTTTGTTAACTCCTGCCAACGAAATGATGTTTACGCTTCCTAACTCATTCAATACCCTAGCGTTAGAACATTCATTAAATATAATCCATGTTTAAACCAAGGTAAGCTATTGATCATGATAGATAATTTGATTATACAGGGATTCAACACCCTCGTTTAAAATCAGTATTTTTTAAGTCCTTATAATGACCGTGGTGGTATTTTATTTAAACTTTTTTATATATTAGTGTTTAATCATATTAAAAAATCCCTGTAGCACTAAATAATGCAATTTTGAAATATATAAAATATTTAAAACACTATGTTTTGCAAAAACTTTGACAATATCCAGTGGAAATGTTTAATCTTTTCAAACAAAACACGAGTTCTTGTTATCATCTTCGATTTTATTTCTGCGTAACCAACACAGGCATATTACAGAAATTAAAAAAAAATGTTTCCTGTGAGTATTTTCCCTGAAAATATATACCATTGATGTAATATATTAAGGGTGTACAATTTGGCGGAAATTCATTATTTACAAAATCTCATAAGGAGATAAATGTTAGCACATGAAGAAGACTGCAGGATCTTATGCATATTTAAGCTGATAAGTTACTAATATTCAATGACAGAATTTAAAATCTCAATATTTTTTGTCATTTTTTGAAACAATTAAAACGTTTCATTTATTGGTTTTCATTTTTAACGGAATCAGAAATGCTTTTCCTGTGGCATATTTACATTGTAATTAATTTTCATTTTGATATTTTGATTTTAAGCATGTGGCAAACAAAGTGGTGGTGGTGCGTGCTATAGAATATTATAGAAAACATGGGTACTCTTTGCTTGCGTCCTCTCAATAATAAAATCTGATAACCTTTTTCTTTGCTTGTTAAGGAATTTTTAGTTCTTAATAGTGCCCCAAACTTATAATGTATGGTTGTGCTCCCCTCCTCTATTGAAATTTCTTTCAATAGGCCTGAAATAGAGTGTTAATTAAAGATTTTTAAATTCTTTTACACGTTGAAAAGAAAAGATATACAAAGACTGCTCAGACATTTTAAAAAAAGACCCAAATAAGATAGAACAAGATGGAGTGTATGTAATTTTCCCTGACATCCGGAGAGAAGTTTTCTGTGACATGACGACAGATGGAGGAGGATGGACGGTGAGTAGTGATTTTCATTGTCAATATTATACATCGTCAACACCCGGACAGAGGTCCAATGTGGCATGACGACAGATGGAGCGGGTTGACGGTGAGTAGTGTTTTTCATTGTCAATGTTATACATCGTCAACACCTGGAGAGAGGTCTACTGTGACATGACGACAGATGTAGGAGGATGAACGGTGAGTTTATTTAAATGACAGTATTTATATCTTCTCAATCTTTGAATCTTTGAGGACCTACTTGGCAGATGTCAAGTTAATTATAAATAAAAAAAGGTAATGAATTATTTAATTTGTTAAAATCACAAGGTAGTAAAGGCGTTGAAAGAGCGAGCAATTGAGATATAATTGATTCCATTGTTCTCTGTAGCCAACTCTGGATGTCTGCTTATCAGGTGCAGTGCACCAACCGTTTAGAAGGAATTGTAAGGCACGATCGTCAATTGTTCCAAACATTTGCGTTCTTAGGAGAACTTTCCAGAATATCATTTGGAAATCTGAGAGATCCTAATGTTTATTACCCTTGTCTTCTACGATAATTTATCTAAACAACCATAAAAGGCATGCATGTGTTTGTTTTCTTTTCCATCTCCGTAAACAGCGTCAAAACTTTGCTCTCCGATGGAAAGTCGAACTCAATTATGAAAGGGTATGTGCTAATCTCGGACATAGAGCAAAATAGAAAAAATGAAAGGGTTTAAAAATTCAATTCTATATTTTAAAAATTACATTGAATAAATAACATTTGATAAAGTCTTATTTTCCATAAAAACACATGAAGTTTTTTTTCCCATTTAGGTACAGGTTTTTAGCCAATCAAATTCGGGATCATATATTCTTGCCCTATTCAAATTTAAAGTTCATAATAATCAATAAGAAGTCATTTTATTAAACATCGCAAATGCACCGGTACATTAAAAGTATAACTTTAATTTTTTAAAAGAACTTTTGAAAAATATATATCTAGGTTGGTCACAAATTAAAAACTGCTAAGATACTAATACTAATGAA
>NW_026937874.1:0-8292 GCF_032062105.1 Saccostrea cuccullata | reverse complement strand
ATTAGGATTACTGTTCATTACGTCTGTAACAGGAAAGGAGAAAATGTATGGCTGGACCGGGAATCGAACCCGGGAACCCTGTATCTCTAGTCAGGTGCTCTACCTACTGAGCTATCCAGGCCGATATCCACGGCCCTAACAATTACATTCCTCCCTCCTTAAATGGTCTTCGCCCTCACACAACCCAAGTTCTTATTGCCCCTGGCAGGACTTTCACCTGCAATTCCAGGGGTGGTCAACGGCACCAAATCTGTAACAGGAAAGGAGAAAATGCATGGCTGGACCGGGAATCGAACCCGGGACCCCTGTATCACTAGTCAGGTGCTCTACCGATTGAGCTATCCAGGCCGATATCTACGGCCCAAACCATTACATTCCTCCCTCCTTAAATGGTCTTCGCCCTCGAAGACACAACCAAAGTTCTTATTGCCCCTGGCAGGACTTTCACCTGCAATTCCAGGGGTGGTCAACGGCACCAAATCTGTAACAGGAAAGGAGAAAATGTATGGCTGGACCGGGAATCGAACCCGGGACCCCTGCATCTCTAGTCAGGTGCTCCACCAACCGAGCCATCCAGGCCGATATCCACGGCCCTAACCCTAACATTCCTCCCTCCTTAAATGGTCTTCGCCCTCGAAGACACAACCCAAGTTCTTATTGCCCCCGGCAGGACTTTCACCTGCAATTCCAGGGGTGGTCAACGGCACCAAATCTGTAACAGGAAAGGAGAAAATGTATGGCTGGACCGGGAATCGAACCCGGGACCCCTGTATCTCTAGTCAGGTGCTCTACCTACTGAGCTATCCAGGCCGATATCCACGGCCCTAACCATTACATTCCTCCCTCCTTAAATGGTCTTCGCCCTCGAAGACACAACCCAAGTTCTTATTGCCCCTGGCAGGACTTTCACCTGCAATTCCAGGGGTGGTCAACGGCACCAAATCTGTAACAGGAAAGGAGAAAATGCATGGCTGGACCGAGAATCGAACCCGGGACCCCTGTATCTCCAGTCAGATACTCTACCGATTGAGCTATCCAGGCCGATATCTACGGCCCAAACCATTACACGTCTATATTTCATATGAAAAAGTTGCTATTTCTGTATGAATGCTAGAAATAATATAATATTTTGTTTACATTCATGAAATTATACTATGATTTTATGTAGGGAACATTTATGAATCTATTCTATATCTTTATTTTAACAGACATCCAGTCGGTTGACAGTTCAGAGAAATGGACAAGAGTCCTTCAGGGACAGGGGTTATTCTTTGCCTAACACCGGAAGTCCGGAACAAAACCGAAAACTGGTCGTCAAAGTCCGGAAAAAGCAGAGGGCAAAGAGCGTGTCCGACTGGTTACCACATAGCAACAACATCCGAAATATTAACACAAGTACAAAGTGACATCAAAATAAAATAATTAAAGACAGGAAAACAAAATCTCCGTTTAATTTCTTTGCATGGATGCATATGAATTATAGTAGAACTATCGAATTTTCTTAATCTAATTTGTCACAAGAAAGTATTCAGTTCTATCTGATAATAGTCGAGTAACTTTTATCTTTTCAGAAATCTTTAATAATTTGTTCTTGAAGAATGCTTGTTTATCATAGTACACGCACCTTTTAGTTGAAATAATATTCCAAATGTAGGTAACCTGGAAAAACGTCATTGTGCAACATTTTAATATATCCCTGTAAATGTATATATGCACTGGCACATATGTCAAAAAAGAAATCAGTAAAACAATGTACATGTATTCATATATGGATGTTTATTAAACATGTAGAATTATTTTGCCAAACTTATATCTTGTGTATTGAAATATTTATATTTTGAATTTAATTGTTATGTGTATTAGTGACGATGCATATATTGATTACTTAGCGATAAATACTTCTCCCCCTTCGCGATATCATTTTGATGTTGCTTTCATAATAAATTTTTATAACTCCTTTTATGTAAAATTTAAACAATTATATTATCCTTACATTCAAAAGTTAAAATTAGAAGATGAATAATATATGTGTATAATCATAATCACAAGTATACTTTTTTGAAGTTTGATTTACTAGTGTGGGATGTTGAACCGCATTAGCCCCGCAAATCCATATCACGGATGTTGTGACATCAGATATATTGCATATGCAGAAATCATGTAGTTATTATTACCGCATATACTCACCTATAAATCGGTATTTTGGAAGTTAAATTTATGTCCAAAACTCCACGTCCGACATAAAGACAGGTCATAAAAAATAGGTATTTTTAGGGCGATATCTAGTATTTTTAAAATATTTTGGGCAATTATTGTTGAACAAAGTCTGGTTATATTATATCATACGTATTTACAAATTAAGTTATTATTATTATAATATAAATATCCTTTATGTGACAGAGTTAAAGGAACTGTAATTGCTTTTTTTGTTATAATTTATTTCTGATGTGATATGTTTTTATTTGGTAATTGTTGTAAAATTGTTTGGTGTTTAAAAACTATTTAGATTGGGATCAATTGCCTATTTTTGATTTATGACACGATTGTCTTAATTTACAGTTAATCAGCGTGGCTTCTCCTTATCACGTGATCATTGCTTTTATTTACCAAAAAAGAAAGCCATGCTAATTTGCAAGGATTTTTTTTTTGTCAAAAAAAAAAAAAAAAAAAAAATTTCCAGTTTGTTTCAAGCAACTTAGGTAGGGTTACAAATTCACACCCTTGCTCTGTTTAGTTTTCAGTTTGATTTACTAAACATTTCTTCACATGATAGGAGTTTCAATACGTTTATTGAAGTAATAAAATGACGCAAAACAAAAATATACATATTATAAGGGGGTCACACAAGACTAGAAAAACCTTCGAAAGAATACAAAAATCTTTGGTATTATATTATGCAATCTGACCCCCTAAAATGAAATATAGCATAAAGCAGGCACTGATATGCCTGTCATCAAAAAAAAAAAAAATAAAATAAAGGATCCAATTTGCAATTGGATTGTGGCGTTCATTTTTTCTTTTATCCCACCCTTATTTAATGACAGGCATATCAGTGCCTGCTTTATGCTATATAATATGATACCAAAGATTTTTGTATTCTTTCGAAGTTTTTTCTATTTATCTCTGACCCCTTTATAATATGTTTATATTTTTGTTTTGCGTCATTTACTTCAATAAATGTAATTTTTAACTTTCACTACTGTTGTTATTTTATTATTGTTATTTTATTTTTAATCTATCAAAAAACTAGCTCAGTTAATTGGGCTTTGGTCTTGCATTAATAACAGAGGAACATAAATACCTTTTTAAGTGTTCCATTATGTGCGCAGTTCCTATTTTTGTAATGATTTAAAATTACATATCAGTTTATTTGTTAAAATATTAATTGAACCAAGGTTAAAAGATTAGAGCATTGATTTGAAATAGTCAACTTATTCTAACAAAAATTTGCACCGACTTATAAGCGGGTCAATGGCAAAACCCTTCAATATACCTCAAAATATACAAACGACTTAAAGGCGGACGACTTATAGGCGATTATATACGGTAGGTATGTACTAAATGTATTTTTTGTTTGCTTTTATGTGTCCGATATTTGTAAATACTCACAGATTTATCTTTCAATGCCAATAATACAAAAAATAAGTTTTTTTTAAAAACAGATTTATGATAAAATATTCTATAATATGTATATATGTCCACCATATATCTATATTTTGACGAGATAACAATTTATTACATGTATAAACTCATACATGCATGGGCTTTCTTTTCTGCTGTTGTTTAAAACGCAGCTAAATTAAGATAATGTTTTCATGACTTTTTATAAACAAATTATGACACTCTATACACGGCATAAATGGATCTATGAAATCTAATCTTTAATTTTTTATGTTTCATTTATTTACGTGTAATTACAATAGATTAACAAAGTTTTTCTTCTTTTAATTAGGAAATTTAGATAACGGAAAAGTAAAATACTTGTATAACGTAAGCAGAACTGATGAGAAAAATACATCTTAAGCACTAGCTTAAAATCTGCATGCATTTATTAGAATTGACAAAAAAGGTTAAAGTTAATTTTAATTAAAAGGACAAATGTAAACGGCAATCAGCTCTTAAAAAATAACAGCTTTCTGAGATTTTTTTTTCTGGACCTTATTGTACAGCTAGCTTTACTATATTAAATAAATTAAATCGATCAAACATTTTATGAAATTGTGATTTATATACAACTGACCAAAGTTGGAATGTTTTACGGGATTTCAATGACTCTATTTATGCCCACTTAAAATCGATAAATATCTGATCTGACCCGTACACAGGTAGCGCAATATAAATGAGTGAGTGTTGTTCAGTTTTATTTAGGCTATTTAAATGGACCTTTAACTTTTAACATTAAATACCACATTTAAAGGAAGATGAAAATGACAAATAACGATGTTTCTCCGAAATCATAATCGGATTGCTTTTAAAAGGTCGTGAGCCGCTAATCAAATATTTTTTTTTACCCACTTTACATAAACGGAAGCTTTGGGGAAATTGTACAGGACATTTATAAACAGTACTGGATCGGCTGTGTGGTATAAGACTGGACAGATATTGTGCTGTTTTAATGGCGTCCGTGGCAGTGATCGGAGGGGCTTTAGGAGGTCTGATTGGACTATGTGTGATCATTACTGTATTCCTACTTGTGTATTGTTTTTATCTTAAAAGGTTAGTGATAACTGAAATGCACAAAAGTGTCAAATTGTTTTTCACATGCAATGCGTATTGCCTTTCTTAATACACACCCTCGTTTTGTGTCAAACCAGTTCATTAATGGCATGTTATAGATATTTTAAAATAAAGAGCAACATTTTTAATGAAAAAGGATGTTTTAGTTAACTGAGACTTAATTAAAATTTTAATAATGGACTTATTTCTTCATAGGCCATGTCAGAAATTATACCATATGGACAGAATTCATTTTTTGAAAGAAAAATCAAGAATGTTAAGCTTATGGTAAAATTAATATTTCTCATGCATTTTTATCATTTTAGAAAGTCACCAAAGAATATTGACGAGGAAACTAAGAATCCAGAAAATGATTATTTTGTAAGTTTTAAAGCTCTCTGATGATCTATTAATGTCCTTTATTATCCTTTTGCTTTGATAAAAGAAAAAAATAAAAATCCCTTATCAAGCGATGATAGATGCAGTATGATTTTTTTCCGAGACTTTTTGTATTATTGTATTAACTACCTGTTATGTATCAAAACTTTCCAGGAGGTTATCAATTAAAATACTTTTTCCTTTTTTGAACAATGTTCGAAAATAAAAGAAGCAGGTTCCTTATTTAAATGTATATTGTATTGGAAGTGTTGTTTGCATGCCTGTGCTGATTGAACAGTTAAAGTTAAAGAAAGAAATTATTATTTTGATATTTATATGAATTATTTGAATTATAGGAAGCCATAGATTTCACAAAGATAAGAAAAAACAAATCACAAGAACAAAGAAATCACATCCAACCTTCTGATACTTCTCTGGTGCAACAAACTAAAGCTACGTCTACAGACTTAGTTATAGATAATGTTGAATATTTTAATACCATGCAAGTGGACAGAAAGACTTTAAACGGAAATGAAATAAGTAAAAAGAATGGTGGTAAAAGAAGTGAGATAGAAACAGGAAGTCATGGAATTCATATTCGGGAAGACTTTATCAAGGAATTTGAAGCCAATGAATATTTTGTCTTAGAAAAAGAGAATACAACTGCATTTAGTCCGGAGGAAAATGTAAAAGAAGCAAAAATAAAGGTAAATTCTGAGAGGACAAACCCCTCTGGAGAGAACGTAAAAGAAACATCATATACAGATAAAGAAGAAAACTGTTATATCAATCAAGGTTCAGATCGGAGTTCTGAGCGAGTAAAGGACGAAATGAGTAACGATAACATGTATTTTGTTTTAGAGAAGTGTTGAATTCATCTAAAAAGTGACACTTAAATTGATCGTCATGCAATACATACCTTATTGAAATGTACCTTATAGTCAATGGACAGGTGCTACATACATGTATGCATATTGTAATTATTATTTTTACTATTTTGAGTAAATAACAAGCTGCTTCTCGTGTTTGTTTTATGTTTATCTTATTCTTTCTGTAGATCTTTTTGTTTCTACAGATGTATATATACATATATATCCATAAAAATACAATGACATGTATAAATTCTGACTGGTTTATGTTGATTTTACAAGACTGTTTTTATTCCAAAATGCATGTTTTTTTCCCAATGTCCATTTATGCTATGATATACATGAAGAAAAATAAGGAACAAAATTAAACTCGGGGCGAAGGAACTCAATAAAAATTAAAAATTGTGACGTGGTGGGAGACAGAGATAATTAATTTAGGCCTCAAATATGCCATATATCATTATTCCTGTAATTTAATACACTGGCATCATATAGAATTTTCAGCTTAACGTAATATCCGGTATGTAGCCGTTTCATACCTGAACACAAAATGAACTGATTTTCCTCAACGCCGCGGCAAAGCAGTATGCACGATGCAGACTATTGTTTTGATAATGTACGGAAGTGAATCAATTTACGTATCGTGTGATATTTCAAACAGCATCATTAAAATATCAGTGTTGTTTTGAAGTTTAATGAATTCTTTAAAGAATGCAAGACATAAATGTTTAAAGCTATTGATGAGCAAAGAATATATAGTGACAATCTTTATGAGGCAGATTTCTGTTTTGAACTTTTTAATAGAAGATCATTAGGTTAAATCAATACCCTTATGTCATACAGTTATTTGAAATACAGGAAGGTACAAGGAAAAAATATAACACTTTTCAGGATATTAAAGTCTTTGTGGATTTTAATAAGATAAAAACTCCGACAATTACGGTATAACGTGTTCCGCGCACAGCTGAGTCCTGGATCATTAGTTAGGTCGTTATGCTCTTGGTGCGTGGTCATTGTTGACAATTGTCATGCCAGTAAGAAGGGTTTCAAAAAATTGAAAGCATTTGCTAGTTTTGTTTCAAAACATTTGTTTCACTTAGTCAGTGACAAAACATCATGACCCCTCGGAGGACAATATTCTTAGTAGTTCTGATTCTGCGTACTGCTTTCTGTGCTGACGTTAGATTGCTCGAAAAGAAGCTACTGGAGAACTACAGCTCCATTATCAAACCCCGACGTGACCAAACGCAATCGGTACTGGTCAATCTTACCTTCACAATGAACTCACTTAGGAACGTTGAGGAACGGTATCAGTATATAACATTTATGGGCTGGTTCATAGTCACGTGGTTCGACGATTTCCTGTCATGGAATGAAAAAGAGTTTGTCGGACTTAAATCAGTGAATATTCCGTACACCAAAGTATGGGTCCCTGACATCAGTCTGTACTTTTCGGAGACCAACACGCACGACCTGGGTGTGAATCCTTTCGTTTCCGTTTATTCTAACGGTTTGGTGTTCTGGTATCCCGGCGATCATTACACGGTGGAATGCCTGCTGGACATTCAAAAGTTTCCGTTTGATAAGCAGGCGTGTGAACTGCGAATCGCCGCTTGGCAGACCACAGATTGGATGCAAAAACTGATTCCTAAAAGAAGACCAAATGAAATGAAACAGATATCAGAAAACGGAGAATGGGAATTCATTAGAACTGACTTAAGGTCTGTGTTTGTCCCAGAATTCAACATGACGGAAGTGAGGTACACTTTATTTTTACAGAGACGGCCGTTATACGCTTTGGTAAGTACGGTGTTCCCTGTTGTTTTGTTAGCCGCGCTCAATTCTCTAGCTTACAGTTTACCTGTGACATCCGGTGAAAGAATGACTTACTGCTTAACCATTTTATTGGCTTTTACCGTATTTCTTACACTCTTTGAGGAAAATATGCCAAGAAAATCAACGAATATTCCCTATCTGTCTTTGTATCTCTGTGCCCACTTGATTTCTAGCGTGCTTTCCATATTCATTTCGATAATTGTTATTCGAAGTAGTCACATGATCATCAAAGCTGCAGACATGTTGCCAATCCAAACTGAGGACGATCATCCGCATGCATATGAAAATAAAGGGTTCGAGCATACGCCACAAAAGACCGGTCATCATTCTCTTAAAGACCAGGGTCATGACAAAAACTTCAACATGGAATCCAAGAATCTTGAACATGATAGAAATGTTCCAGAAGTGGAAATTGGTGTCATGGATAAAGTAAATTCCAAGGAGAAAGATGGCGTGTATGATAATAAATCTGTCGGCGACAATACACTGTTGA
>NW_026937873.1:0-8221 GCF_032062105.1 Saccostrea cuccullata | reverse complement strand
ATAAATTCAAAATGAGCATTAATGTAATCTGACAGCATTCCACTGATAAAAACATTCTGCAGTAATTTAGATATGCTATAAATAGATGGTGCCAAAGGATATCTAAGTGTACTGAGGGTTTCCTCTATGTGAAGGTGGGAGGGGCTTATGGTGGCAATCATGGCAGTTTTAGAATTTCCTCCTAAACTCTCTTTCAGGAGCCTGAAATCAAACAATAATTTTATTTTCAGAGTTCTAATAAGCAAACATAACTAGAAAACTGACCAGTCAGCAAGGGCCCCGCCATGGGGTAGAATTATAAGGGTGCAGCTTATGGAATGATTCAAAAATATATGACAAATAAGAAACAGCAACTGTATTCTTAAAATTTCAAGATAATTCCTGAATATCCAAAAACTTGTTAATAATATCCTTGTATTTATATAAGGCAGTAAAGAACAACTCAAAATGTACATCTAAACAATAATGAAGGCAGATTGTGTTATATAAAATGCCAGCCTTCCAATGAATGCAAATACATATCATGAAGGCTTGACCTTAACTTCAAACCAAACAGCAGTTGCAGACAAAGGTTTTCATTAATCTTAAAGTGACAGATAAAGATAAGCCTTCTAAATTTTCTGCAGCAGACTAGATAATTAATCCCAAGGGATTAATTGTACTTCTCTCTCATCATTTTCTTCTGAATTTATAATAAGAACTTTTTCAGTAATGATAGAATGAGGTTTTTATCCTACTACCTTGAAAATCAATAATATTCTTGAATTTACATGAAGCAAGAAAAAAATAAATAACAAGAGGCCCACGGGCCTTATAGGTCACCTGAGTATTGTGCAACAACTTTCAAACAATTAAATTTGGTTTGTGTCTTTAACCAGAGGCCATGAAATTCACAATTCACAATTTTGAAAGAGGCACCATTGCTTATCATAATTAAAGACTTAGCATGCTTACTCTATTTGTAATACGTAATATCCAGAGGAAGATCAGAGTAACATAAGAGAAAATGCACTTCCACTTTATAACCAGTTGTGCACCTCATCCCAAAGGAACCACTGAACCTGGGGCCACATATTTCAAAATTGTGCAAATTTTATCATAAAATGGTTGATTAATACCAAAGAGCAGATTTCAAAGCATTAATTTATTTTCAGACTTTGTACCCCCCCCCCTCACCCCCAACCCAAGGGGGGGGGCATAAAAAAAACCAATTTTGCTAGATGCAACTTTCTTCATCATAGATATATATACTTGGATCATTGGCATAAAACCCAGGAGCAAAGGAAAGATTTTCAAAGAATAAATGCATTTTCACTATAAAACCAATAGAGCCCCGCCCTAACACCAGAACCCCTGACCCTGGGGTCATAAAATTCACAATTTTGGAAGAGGCACTCTTGCTTATCATAACTATGTGCTTGGATAGTTTATTTAATACCCAGGAGCAGAGAAGAAGATTTTCAAAGAATTAATGCATTTTCACTATATAATAAATAGGGCCCCACCCTAACACCAGAACCCCTGACCCTGGGGCCACAAAATTCACAATTCTGAAAAAGGCACTCTTGATCAACATAACTATGTACTTAGTTAGTTTATTTAATACCCAGAAGTAGAGAAGAAGATTTTCAAAGAATAAATGCATTTTCACTATATAACCAATAGAGCCCCGCCCTAATACCAGAACCCCTGACCCTGGGGTCATAAAATTCACAATTTTGGAAGAGGCACTCTTGCTCATCATATCTATGTGCTTGGAAAGTTTATTTAATACCCAGGAGCAGAGAAGAAGATTTTCAAAGAATTAATGCATTTTCACTATATAATCAATAGGGCCCCACCCTAACACCAGAACCCCTGACCCTGGGGCCACAAAATTCACAATTTTGGAAGAGGCACTCTTGCTCATCATATCTATGTACTTAGTTAGTTTATTTAATACCCAGAAGTAGAGAAGAAGATTTTCAAAGAATAAATGCATTTTCACTAGGGATGTCAAAATTGTCTATTATTGATATTCGAATATTCGATAGTAGTATTCGAATATATTCGAATATTCGATAAAATAAATACTTAATCTTGCATTATAATATGTATATATCTTCACTCTTTTGTCAAGCAATATATACGTTTTATGTCATTATTTTGGAATAAAATTTCATGTAGAGTTTTGTAAATGCACTTTAGTTATATTCTTTAAATATTTTACAGAATATATGAAGAGTTTATATCCAAAATGTAATTAAAACAATTCCCCCGAAAATTCAAAAGATTCTTTTAATAAGTTCCAGATTAATTAATTATCTTACCAAAGCGTACACTGATAACCCTGCAGATTTATACCACAAAGAACAATTATCTAATGGAGAAACATTAAAAGCAATTATTTTTAGCTAATTAATTTCCTGATAATGATTTTAAATGATGTATACATAAACAAAAATGTGTCCTTTCAACAATACAAACTAATTCTAAGTACTTGACACTGTTATACCTCTAATGAAATGATCAAATGAATAATTTATATTATTTTAATAGACAAACTCTTCACACCTTTAAGGTAATCCAAGAGGAGTGTTTTTTTAATTTTGTTTTAAATAAAATCTTATTATTGGTCAACGATGAGAATTTGATTCAATTTCTGATAAAACTTCAGTTTTTGCCAGATTTTTTTTTCTTTTTGATGCTTGTATACTTAAAATCCGAATATTCGAATCATGAATTTATATTCGAATATCAACTCATCGAATGAATATTCGAATATTCGAATATTCGTTGACATCCCTAATTTTCACTATATAACCAATAGAGCCCCGCCCTAACACCAGAACCCCTGACCCTGGGGTCATAAAATTCACAATTTTGGTAGAAGCACTCTTTCTTATCATAACTATGTGCTTGCTTAGTTTATTTAATACCCAGGAGCAGAGAAGAAGATTTTCAAAGAATTAATGCATTTTCACTATATAATCAATAGGGCCCCGCCCTAGCACTAGAACCCCTGACACTGGGGCCATGAATTTCACAATTTTGGTAGAGGACTCAATGATCATTACATTCATGCCATCAGTTTGCCTGCTTGATGTCCAGGAGTAAAGAAGAAGATTTTTTAATATTGCAATAATTTTAGTGGTTTTGGCCCCACCCCTCAGGCCCCAGGGGGGCAGGGACCATAAAATTCACAATTTTTGTTCCCCTTTACCCATAGATGCTGTATACCAAATTTGGTTGAAATTGGTTCAGCGGTTTCAGAGAAGAAGCTGAAAATGTTCAATTGTTAACACACGACGCACGACACACGACGACGGCCGAAAACGGATAGCAATAGGTCACCTGAGTTACTCAGGTGACCAAAAATTTTTTAAAAATATATCTTCTTTAATCTATTTCTTGCTTTAAGAATTCAATGAACTCATTGTGTAGGGTATTTCAACAAAAATTTTAAAAGTAAAAACATTTATACTTCAATCCACTTAAATGGACTAAACTTCAAAACAAACTTCATTTGTAGACAGAGGTGGTAATTAATCTCAATGTGACAGATAAAGATAATGCTTTGGATTTTCTTCAGGAGGAAAGCTAATTACTCCCAAGGGACTCATTCATTGCAGTATTCAGTTTACAATGGGGAACATTTTCAGAAGTTATCTCTCTTTGCCAATTCATTCTTATATAAAGTTAAGGAATCTACCCCACCACCCCACTCCAAACCAGAGGACATAGAGAAACAAACTTAGCATCAAAATATGTCTTTTTGCCTGCTGAACTACCATACCAAATCTGAACTTAATTGGACTACCATAAAAAAAGTTATTAGGAAAAAACAGAAAATTTGTGGACGGAAGAATGACAGACGGACAGACAGACAGAGTGATTACTATTGGGCACCCGCAAATCCTTGCGGGGCCCTAATAATATTTAAAAGTTATTCTACATGAATTTAAACACGTTAGATTGTAGGTGCAAGTGAATCTACTAACCAGGTAAGAACAGAGTCTCTGTATGGAATAAAAAACTTTTTCTTCTTGGATCCCATGATGGACTGCTCAGATAGAGAGGAAATAACCTTTCCCAAGGTCAGCAGGGACTTGTTTATATTAGCACCTTCCTGTAAAAGAAGAAGTGGATATATGATTATCTATTTACTAAATTCTGTTTACCAGAAATAAAATACTGAAGTTTGAAGAGAAAGAATTTTTTTTTAATAACTACTTTTTACTGAAAGATACCTAGGTCCTAACCATAAGCCCTATATTATTACATGTATCAGGGATGATTTATCCTTGAGCCCTCTGAAGATGCAGTCTTCTATTCTTTCCTCCAATACCTGACCTACTTTCCCATGCCTTTCTCAGAGTGCCAAAGTTATCCATCTTCAGCTTTTCCCAGGATGAGTTACCTACCCTTTTCTATGAAGTCCAATTTACCTACCCAAGCCTTTTCCCCGTATGTAATATACCTACCCTGAGTCTTTCCCCTGAGGTCTGAGTTACCTACCCTGAGTCTTTCCCCCCGAGGTCTGAGTTACCTACCCTGAGTCTTTCCCCTGAGGTCTGAGCCTGTGACTGCCTCTCACTACCGGCCAGATCTACCAGGTTAATTTTGCTAGTGATGGAATGATCATGTTGAATGCCCTCTATTTCTTCTGTCTATAAATCAGATATAAACAAAAAACATGAAGCCAAACCAGTAGCAACTTACATTTACTTGAATAGGAAAAGGAACTTTCTGTGTTTGTAGTGTGTAAAGAAAATGGGGGATTTTCTGCAATATAAAATCTGTCTACAAAGGATTTAGAGCTAAAAACAAGCAAACTGTACAGAATTCATTAACAACTGTGCCTATTTAGTGAATGAAACAAAATGGTACTCTAAGTGCATAAAAACTATTACTAATATGCTTTTCTTTATTCTGATTTTAAAAAATGACAAAATTTGTTTGGTACGCAGATGTTTTACAAGCAGAAACTAAACATTTTTTTCAAAGTACAGTGTATCAAAAGTCAGAAAAATAATTAAAAGAAATCTCTGCATGCCTTGCAGTACATGTTTGTCATACTATATCTGTGAGGTAAGAATAATCTTTAAATCTAGAATAATAGCTCTGGAGAGATATTGTGATTTAAGTATGGTACATGTAAAAAAAACTAATCAAATAAATATATAAAAATATCAACTGTCAACAAATGATCAATGAGGAATTCTCTAAATAATAAATGAACATGATAGAAGCATCAAACAGCAATCAATCTGATATATATCAAATACAGAGTCTAGTATTCAAGCTGTTAAAATAATCAAATAAATCCAAAAACTACCTTTGTAGACCTACCTGTGTTTCATACATTAAGTCCTGATTAGGAAAATATCATGAAAATAATGTTAATAATCATTCTCCCTCAATCCCATTAAATATAGAATTGACATGTTTATATATATAAAAGGTATATAAATTTTGTTTTTAAGTATATGAATCTTGTAGGATTATAATACCCAATTGGTATCTTGTAATTCTGTATTAGACACTTAATACAATCTTCAGGGATTACAATACCTGACAGGTATTCTATATGTGACCCTTACCCTAGTCTGGGTGAGTACCAATGTAAACACAGAGTGAGATCTACTGCTCTTGTCATTCATCCCTGTCGCTGCTGTCGCTCTGTTTTTGTTTCCTAGTGTTATCCATCCCTGTATATCAAATTTTTATGAATTAATATCATAATATTTCTTGGTAAAAACAATTTTTTTAAAGTAAAAAAAAAATCATCTAAATTATCTTAACAAAACTGTAAACTAACTTGGAAAATAATATGTATAGTATTTACAGCGAAGTTTCTAATTGTATCAGCTTGTACTTGAATTAGCAGATAAGAAGCTGTGCAAAGGTGGTTTACAGTACATATTTCACAGATTTATGTGAAAAATTACCTCAACATCTTCAAATGAGTTAACAACATATGTAGAAAGTCCTTCTACATAGGGGCCCAAGACAGGATGTTCTCGTACTTTAAGCTAAAATGTGAAAATGGATATCATTTTCTTCAGTTCATATTATATTATACAAATATGGACTCAATGTAGGTCAATATACATTTATAATGACCCTGAATGACAGATATTGACTGAAGATACATGTAGTATATCGACCGAGGGCGCTAGCCCGAGGTCGATATACTTCATGTATCTGAGGTCAATATCTGTCACCCTGGGTCATCATAAATGCATATTGACCGTGCATTGAGTCCATATTTATTACATAATATAAATAATATTTTTCCATATACATTAATACAATGTATATCTTCCTAATGTTTACAGAGATAGTATTAACCATAAATAAGTTGAATGTAAATGTTTCACAATTCATTGAATATTACTCAGAGGAAATTGTTTCGGTAATGAATTTTAATCCATATCATAATAATAACGCAAGATATCTATCTCCGAATAATAGAGAGTACCCCTTCCCCCAGATTGAGAATTGCACTCGTTTACACTTGCAGAGGAAATGCACTGACAAAATATAAATACCTATGTCTTCTAAGATAAGATACAGTCTTACATGGCAAGCTTGTCTTTATTTTCTTTCGTCTCCGTAATCGCGTTATATTAACAGTGTCAAAACTCTGCTCGCCGAGTGGAAAAGTCGAACTCAACCATGAAATGGTATGTGCTAAGTATTCCCGAAAAATATTCACAGATATCCTTGTAATTGTTTTGTATTATCAGCCTCAGAGTTCTTCACTATATCTTTTAAATTTTCCTCACCTACAACTTGCGAACTTCCATGTTTTTCTAAAGCGAAAGTGAAAACGAGGCAGCTCGTGCGAGTCATTATTCGCTTTCAGCGGTCGTTATTAAAAAATAATGACTTCGTATTGACCAATCAGATTACCGGATTTCACAAAGTTATATAATATATATTTATATTAAATTTTTCTTCTCTTTTACTGTCAATTTTTGAATGTATGCCAGCATATAAACACAAATAAAGATAGAACTCTGATTAGATGCATTATTATTAATTATTGATGGAGGACTAACCGTAGGTTTCTTTCCCCCTTTCTCCTTGCAGGACGCCAGTAAATCATGTATCTTCTCATTGTAGATCTCAAAGAAGGAAATCTCCACATTGATTTTTACCTGCAATAATTAAAATATACATTAAAAGTCCATCTATTTTTATCTTGATGCACAGCCATAAGGTTATACTTAGTGATCTGGTGATAAATACAAGGTTTTTTGCATACATGTTTAATAACTGCTGTATGAGCACCTATGCATTGCTGAGCTGTAACGCATGGCTCGGCCATGTTAATGCAGCATAAGGCATGTGTGATCATGCAGATATTGTAAGGTCACAGATATCTCTTCAAAATTTCTTCTTAATTTCTAATTTCCTAAATTATCTGTTAATGTTAATTCTCTTGTATGTACATTGAATAAGACAGATGAAATAAAGAGAAAATGTGTTGAAGAGGGATAAAACTTGAGAATTTAGAGGATTCAAGATATCTTGCATGAAGTAAAATACAAGAGAAAAGTGTTCGGATTCCAGCTCAATTCATATCAATATTTGAAATACCAAAGTTCAACTTTACAAGCTGTGTTTACCACTTTTATGTCATGTATTTTTTTTTCTTTATATTAGTTAATGCAGAGCACCTGCTAAGAGCCTGTATCATAAGTTTAAGCTACACCTAATATGATTAACTGTGGTCAAGAAGTGTCATTAAATGGTTGACCGTTTTATCACACCAGAAATGTTGGCCCGGTGTCTACTTTTTACACAGCTTCTATTTTTGTTGTGTTATTTCAAAGACTTAAGCAGTTTTAACGCTTTCTTTTTCATAACAAGATTTATTAAAAGGTCACTGACAATGATTTCAGCTTTCTAAAAATTGTTTTCTCATAACAGGAACCAAGATTTGTGTACTGCCAAATCTTTCTTTTAAAATATCTATTAACCCTTTTGTAGCCTCTGTGTATAAAGAAACTAAGTATCTGGCCATATAGAATGGATACACACAGGATCAAAATGTAATAAAATGTTGATTCACATATCAATGCAAAGTTCAATTAAAGACAATATTTACAAAAATATCAGTTCACATTATCCTCTATTAGGTATTAGCTTATATTATCATCTATTTAAATATTTATGCATTAAAATCAAAATTTTCTATATATCAACCACTAAATGCAAATATTAAAAAAAT
>NW_026937872.1:0-82650 GCF_032062105.1 Saccostrea cuccullata | reverse complement strand
AAAAAATTCTCTATTCTATTCAATATTATACCGAATTTAGAAATCAACATAAAAAAGATGAATAATATTGAATGTGTCTCAAACTGCAATTTATCATATTTATAGTGTACGTACAGTACAAGCCACGAGTTTTCGCCGCAAAACATGGGGTACCGTGGACCGAAGGTTCACGCTTTTCCGTGGACCTCGAATCATGTCGGTGTCTTTGAAGTCAGCGTTTCTGAGAAATGGAAAAGAGTTTAATTAACATAGAGCTACAAGAATATTTATGACTGATTGATGCTCCGCCTTGACGTAAAAATCCGTTAAGGTTCATAAACCCTCTGCTCACTCATATAAAATGTTGCTTGAACCTTATTGATTTTCCAAAAGAAAAGTATTTTTTAAGTAAATACCGTCAAGTATAGCATAGCTTGCGGTGCAAATTTGGACAGAAAAGACACTTCAACTTGGCAAATCTATACAGGAATAATAGACATTTATGTCATTAAGAGTTATCTCTCTTATCAGAGTATCATTGACCTTTAAATATCGTCATTATCAGAATTTTTTATGAGTTTTAACAATTTTATTTCACTGTGTGACTTTTAACAACTACTGTACATGTATTATATTTAGTGTATAAGATATCTGGGGGATACAATTTTTTCAACAAATAGATTCAACTTAGTGCTATCTGAATTCCCTAGATTTAATGTATGATATGTACAAGACATATAGCAATGTACATGATTGACATGTAGCGGACTATGCTTTACACAAAATTGCCAAACAGAATACTCCGCTAAATGTAATACATTTACAGTAATTTTGAAATTTGATGCCTTTATCATTTTGACAGTGTTAAAAAGATTAGAGAAACTACTTTGTTGTCGTATATTTGAGAAATCAAAATTTACATACCACTAGAATATTCAGTCAGTAGAATTCAACTTTAGTGCCTCAAAAATTCATGTTTCTGAAGTTGGATATATCAACATTCAATTGCTGGATTAATACATCAATTACAAACTTAAGGAGAATTTTATTGACAACTTGTTGTCATTACATGTACATTAATGTATAAAACAAAATATTTGTATCAGATACATAAACTTATAAAGCACTAAAATTAGGAAGTCACGGTTTCTATATTTTGATGCAAGATTATCTTTTCTCCGTGTATGGTATTAACTTAAAGTGGTTTTACATTATCCACACTGAAGAGCTAATGCCAACAGACGCTAACCTCCAGCAAGTTCAGATGCTGCCATACAGCAACATAGCAGCATTTAGCGGCAACAGAAACACAACTACTGGCTCTGGTAGCAACACAGTAGATTTCCATAAGATGCCCCACAGCACATAATAAATGGGAGTGCTGCCCAGAATTAAAAGAATTTCTAAGAATGATCTCAGAAATATCTAGGAGATTGAATGCCAGACACCACTGCGACAATTTCTATACATGTCTTCTTCTAAACATATTAGAATCACACTTGCTCCACAACACTGAAAAAAGAGGGGAAATAAGAGGGATAATAAATAGGAGCAATACCTATAAAATGATGATTTGATAAAAGAGAAAACTTTTGAATTCAGCTAAAAAATCAATTAGAGAATATATGGGACAAGAAATAAATACAAGTCTTCTACCCATAACATGCAATTGCTAGAATTGTGCATATTTTTGTTATGACATGTTAAAAGAAATTACTGTATAAAACAACATTGCTTAATGTATATCTATACTTTAAATCTTTACTCATTAAAAGAAATTAAAAATACTAATATTTTGCCAAAGAAAGAATTCTTAGGGGAAAAATTAACATCATTGATATGTTTAATGAACTAGTATTAGAGATTATTTAAACATGATTGGTTATTGGTTTAAACTTTGGGACTTTCCAATCCATCTAATTAAAATGGGATAAATGTATACATATACTCTCAGTATACTTGTATCCTTATAAAATATACAAAATATAAGCATATATATTTTTAACGTTCTGGTCAAATAAAAATATAATCAATTAATCATACTTTATTCATGCTATTATATTATCAACTTTAGAGTCTCGTTTGAGCAGAGTTTATAAAGACGATAAAAGGCGAGAATTTGTGATAGCATTAAAAGATTAATTGGTCCGCGCGTTGCAATTACACAATTGGAACTTCTGTATTCGATTAGCATTCTTAAAATTTTAATGTTAAACATAAAAATTAATTTTACGCATAATAAGGTAAACTTTTAAGATAGAAGTATGCTACACTGTATTTGCAGGTAAAAGGTTACGTTTTAAGTTTTTTAAAAAATTATTTTACCAACGTTTCTGATTGAAGTTTATAGATCTAATAAGCATATTTAATAGAGAATGTGCAATCTTTCAGTTTTAAAGTGTTTAAATTTTAATCTAAAAAAGAGTTTAAAGTGACATTAATACGCTTCCGTACCCGGGGGCTTTTGGTTTTTACGTAACAACTCTCAATGAAGGTCACAGTTGGGTGGGTTGTTTACATGAAATAAAATGGGCACCGTGTAATTCATGGACTGGAGTTTTGGAGTGGAGTTATGGAGTGGAGTTTGGAGTGGAGTTTGGAGTCTGTTTTTTGGAGTCAAGCAAAATTGTATTTGTTAATAGAAATAGAGTTCAGAAGAAAATAGTTTTTTCACCAAAAGCATAATCATTAATGGAACACGTCCGTTTTGATAACACTTTATCTTTAACTGTGGGATGAATAGACATATAATAAGTAGTCAAGACAATCAAAAACACACAGAGTACCTCATGACATAACCTTTGATAGAATTTTTAATAATATTTCTTACTTTCATATATGGTGATATTTGAACCATGAGGAATAAGTTTTTGATATTTAGCATATTCATTTTTTGTTAAAATAATTTTTTTCACGTATTTCGTATCATTTAACTTAGGCTGTAGATATTATATGAATAAATGAAATAATAGTTATTAATACATTTTTTAATTTACCGTCTTATTATCCCTCTGCGCCTTCTCTTTTCATGCCCTCGTAATAGAAGATTCAAAGAGGGTATTTAATATTTGCCTTGTCCGTCTATCTGTCTGTTAGTCTGTTTATCAGCACAAACTTTAATCCTATCCAAAGCTTTTGAGAGGGTAGGTCTATGGCTTTCATATGTGTATTTCATGTGACAAAACATCTCTTCTGGGATCACCAAATTTGACCTTGAACTTACCAATAATTTCTGAACTTTAACCATAGCCAGTATTTTTTTATTAGTTGAAGCTAGGGCTTTCATACTTGACAGTTGCATCCACTGTAACAGGAACTTTCATTAGGTATAAAATATTTGTATGTTTGACCTTAGAATTTGACCAGCTTTTTAAAATATATCTTGACCATATTGTCTGAACTGTTAATACTAATGATTTCATGTTTTTCATCTATATTCCTTATGACAAGACCTTTATTGGGTATGACAATATTTCACCTTTTGACATTGACCTTAATGTTTGACCCACTTAAAAAAACATATACCTAGACCATTTGAGAAATTTCAACCCTCCCCATAAGCTGCCATACAGGGGCATCAGTGTTTCACAAATACACATGTATATCTTGTTGAAAAATTATGATAATTATAAAGAATATTTTTAAACATCTGCTACCATGGAATAGTTTTGTGCTTTTCCTCAATGATAAAAGTCATTGAACTGTTCACCGAATATAAACTATCAAATACCTAAATAACGGGATCGCTATAATAATTGTATGTTACTTTTTGGAAGAAAACACTGGCTAATCCTCTATTCATTTTCAGTTTCCCTAAAAAATGTTTGTACTTTATATGATGACTCGGCGCTCAAGGTGATTAAATGGGTCTGTTGTAAACCCAATGCACTGCCGGCTCTTGATAATTAACTCTTGACAGATACTGATAAACTAAGTTTGTGGGACATACAGTGGCAGTATCAAATTCCTGAAGAGTCTCTCATGGGTATTAATTTCATTTCATTCATAAAGTCATCATTTCTGTTTCATTTAATTAGGTAAAAAATGTTTCACAGGTTCATTTAGTTATTTTCCTCCATAAGAAATTGTAAATTGACAGAGCCTGTACAGCCTCAACATGTCTTAAATTCATACCCCTGATGATCATAAAAGTCAAACACATATTGTTTAACAAGTTTTAATTTAATTCTTAATTGGTTCATAGTAATCGTAATCTTAATGCAATGCTAGTATATATGTCAATAACATTGAAAACAAGAGAAATGATACATGGTATAAATAAAATCAAAATTAATGTAGTTCAAGGATTACAAACATAAAAAATAACTTGCAGTGTGTCTTGTCAGTAACTCTTATAAATATTTTGTTCTTTCACTACATGTATATGCATCCATTTTCTAATTACCAAGGTATATGCCATTTTCAGTCAATATCTTTAAATGATCCAAAGTTAATTGACATTTTATCTCATCATGTATAATAACATCTCTCATTTCAAATTCGGGATGAATTTTTCTGGCGCATTCGGCATTTAGATGGAAATACGTATTTTGCAAATTGATTGATTTCCTTTTTTGTTTTGTACGCGGACTAGTATAGATTCTGTGGTCAAACCGTTTTAGTATAAGGTCATGTGGAGGTTGTCTGTTTGCCTGTTTAAAATCTTTTCCACACCCATAACACACCCTTATCAATCCTGCAAGAAAGGTCAAGTGAAATGGCTGACATGGTGTAATTCTAATGGTTTTATCAATATCCGTTTCACTGGACTCTTCATAAAATAGAGTGTCCTTAGAAGTTTTGCTTATTTTTCCTTTTCGTTTTTTGGTCGCAGCATTTGCTTTTCTACCACGAGATGCAGGCATATCTGTACTTGCTAACTGATATAAATTACACTTCACTCCTTTTCGTGCTCTTGTCTTTGAAGATTTTGTTAAATATTCTTTTAATACACCTAGATATTGAGCTAAACCAATAGTGTGTTCACAAACTTGAAATGCACTCCATCTAGAACACCTCTTTTCACAAGATACTGCTGCAGAATTCGGAGAGAATTTTAATTTAAAAGGTTCAGATGATTTTTCGTTATTTGCAACAAGGTATGTTTTTCCTTCTGTATCACCAGGCAAAGGAACAATGCTGTGTTTTGTTGTAATCAACTTATCAGCTTCCTGAATAATATCTTCAGAGATCCGAGAAGGAAGGCCAGGTATGCAGTTGGTGGACTCAGATTGAGAAAACCAGCTTGGAATGTTATCTCTCTCTTCTTCCTCTTCTTCTTTAAGAGGTTCATCTTGGAACCTATATATACAAAAAATCAGTAAATTTCACAGAACACAGTGTGATAAGAAAGGTGTTGCTCCAGAATACATGTATAAAATTATTGTATTAAAAAACATTTTCAATAACACGGATATAATTCTATATTTTCTACTCATGATAAATTTAATTAAAAACTCAATCTAGATTAAGATTTCCTTTAGCTAACTTTATAGAATTAATTCCCGTTTTCTCAAAGTCAAATTATTTGATATAATTGTCAATTTTAGGAGTTATTACAATTAATAAATTTGAATTAACAATATATTTTTTTGAAAAAAATCAGTGTTTGTAGATATGTGACCATAGTACATACCGTTTAAAAAGTGCTTCTCTCTGCTGTGCCGACTTTTTCCAAAACGCATTTTCATCTGTCAACAGGTGTCTGTATTCCGCTTTTAACTTATATTCCCCTTTTCCAATCAGTGCAAGTTTGACTTCCTGTTCTTGTCGCCTTACACACTTTTCTGCCAGTTTGACAAAATCATACGGGTCTAATTTTTTTTCTTTTTCTTTATTTTTGCTGAAAATGTCAGCTTTTAAAACAGCATTAATACATTCATTCCCATTCTGAGTGTAAGGTTTAGGAGGAAAGCCGAGTCCACATCTTGATCTTACCTCTGCACTCATACAGTTTTTTATAAGCTCAAGTTTGTGCTCAAGGAAGTATTGTAAAAAGTCTTTCCCATTTTCGTGTCGTGAAATCCATTCCTTCTTTAACTGTTCAAGTGTACGATTCATTTCCGTTTCATTTGAATAATCCACCAGCCCTTTTATCTTGGTGTCTTTATGCACACGCCCAAATATATCTTGAATGTACTGTCTAGATAGATTTCCTCTGATGTTTAGTTTATTCAATTTTCTCTCTATATTGTCAACCATATGGATATCACAAAGTAGATGTGTGCTAGATGGAAAACAAACCTCAAATGCATTTGACAAATTTACATCACCGTCTGTTCCAAAAACTTGAAGATTTTTCAGATTTGGAGAGTTTTGTAATAAGGATGAAGATAACTTGAAGTAGCTATCAAATGATTTTCCTTGGTGTAATAGCATTGGTCCTATCATAACTGGTTCTACCCCAAAAGAGTTTGTCAACATTAGGTTTCTGTAGGTGGTTATTGAGACATAGTATTCACCAATATTAAATGTTGTATCAATTCCAAGAACAGACAAATTGGCCTTATTGGTACAGAATTTTTCTATTTCTGTCAATTGTCGATCAGTTGACATAAACATTGTAAATTCAGGTGATGCTCTCACCTCTCTTAAAAATCTGCCGTCAGTTTTCTCCTGTCTCTTTGCTAAATCCAAGCATTCAATGACAGGATCTGGTGTTGGTGGACTCTTTCTATTAAAATTTCGTATCTGCTGTCTGTCTCTAGGTATTTGTGATCCACTTTTAATTTCGATCAGCCCCCCTTCATCTTCTATGAGAGTGTGGAATATATCCTTCGGTTTGTTGAATGAACAGAGCTCTTTGATTCGACTTTTTGTGCTCTCAAATGTTCTTCGATATTTCGAGGTTGATGTTTCATTGCTGTTTCCATGGGCTGCAACGGTTACAGAAACTTCCTTTCCATCAAAATAATACTGGACAAGCATTTGACCTAATATTGAATCACTGTCGGAGTCTTGTAATTGAATAACATTTCTATGAAGTTTTGGATAGGATTTGTTTGTATACTTTCTTCTTATGACTCTCAATTTCTCTGAATTTTCATGCTGATTTGATGTTACAAGAATTCCATCATTCCCTACTCTCACCTGATTTGTGGTTTTTCCATTCTGTATCCAACATCCCATTCCATCACAAAGGGCATTTTTCCAATGCCCAATGGAATTAATGCTGTAAACAAATACAGCATTTCTATTTATGTCTGTTGGAATGGTTCTCGTTAATTGGTTCGGTCTTAGTTTTTTAAGAAGAATTTCAACAGCCTCTTTAGTTGTAATTCCATTGTTCAGTGACTTATAAATTGGTAAAAGTGGATTGTTTTCATAATACTCTACAAATTCATCATGACATTTTGAAAGTTTCTCTGGAATGTAATCTACACTGTCAATATCGGGCAAACTGTCACTCGAATCTGACCTAATATATTTTCTTTTGAAGAGCTGTCTTCGCACAGGTGATGGCACATTTGAATTTTTCTCATCTTCACTCTTATCACTTATAACGATGGGAGAAGTTACAAAATCATTTTCTTGGGCTTCCTCTTCTCCTTTCTTGATTGGTGATAAAGCAGGCAGTGGGGAAGTTGCGGGTGAATTATTGGCTCCTTTATAGGGTGATACAACTGCAGATATTTTTTTCCCTCTCTTCTTGGGAGTACCGGTAGATGAAGTATCTGAGTCGGAAGAAATTGTCCATACAACTGGTTTTACCTTTCGGACAATTTCTCTTGGAACCCTTTTTCTCCTCTGAAGCTTCAGCTTTCCTCCGTTTTGGCATGGCTGGCTGGTCTTTGCAGGTGACAATTTGTGGTAAGGAAATCCAGTCAGTTGTGGCTTTATAACACTTTCTCCTGGAACACCTTCTTCAATGTCCGACTTTTCATCACCTATTCAATTTCAATTTAGCGTTATAAAGCAAATGTTTAGAAAACTTTAATTTTTCACATTTTAAATCATCCAAAAGTTAAACAAAGTTTTTTTTACTTATCACAACTTAGTCAATGATATTTCTGTACATGTATAGTTAAAAATTATCAAGTTTAAAAAAAAAGCAAATTAGACATATTATGTTCTTACCTTTAACAGCCTCAGCATATGTTTTCTTCAGAAATATCTTCTTAGACATTTTCGAAATTAGAGAATTAACAATTCAAGGATTGTTTTTAGCTAACAAGCACACAATAATTTTGACTGTGAACAAGCACTCTACCGGTTACCTCTCATATATGTATGCTCTCTTTTTGGGGGTTCATTTAGGTTTTATTTTTTATTTAAAAAAATATTCATTTGTATTGCTTGCATTAATATTAATTACCCCTCTGTGTCCCCCCAGCTTATTTGGATTAAGGTATCCTGACATTACATAGACTAAAATTAAACGGTCATTCGCCACATTTTAATCAGCATCTCTGAAACTGTGTGAACAAGCCTGACCTTTCACTTAGTCTCAAGAGTAAAAATTCTGTTAATTATCTATATAGATATCATTTTCCCTTTATTCTCTCTAACTCAGCATTTTGAGTTTATCAACCAGATGGGGGTACCGGTAAACGAATTTGACAGTTCACCTATCAATTTGATATTTTAATTGGTACAACTCTTCCAGTGTAGGGACTCTTGTGACTTTTGTTTCAATGTAATTATAAAGCTGGTTACGTTATCTTGATTTATGTATATTTTAGCTTCATTCACATCCTGTCCGTGGGAACTGTGTAACTTTCTGTAAATTCCAATTAGTCATAGATTTCATATTTATAATTCTTTGTAAGTGAAATTTTATTAAGTCTTCGTTCAATTCTTGTCAATGTTACATGCATGAAATAAATTTTTGAAATCGTATGATTAGGTTCAATTTTTGAGTGTAACACCTAGAATAACAATTCTATGAGAATATGTAACTGAAAGATCTTTCATTGTTAATTATGTTACCTAAAACAGTGACAGTATATCCTGTTCAATTAAATTTAACTGTTATATATTAATTATGAAACCTAAACCTATTGCTTTCAGTTCATAATTGGAAGGTGATAAAAACCCCAAATCTAAATTATATCTTTCTGTCACATCTCTGTTATATCTGTTGAAACTTTTACAGGATTTGGACCACACAGCTGTATATGTAGGTTAGTTAACTGTTACAAGGTTGTTTGATTTTTGCAAATTTGTACACATACATAATAACCTCAGATCTATCGTTTTTATGTAGTTCTTATAAAATAATACCCTAAACATTCTGAGAGTATTGCATAAGGGATACAAGTGCCTTACAACCATCAAAAATCATTTAAGCGGAACACACTGCACCCTCTTTTCATTTTTCTTTTTGTTTATTCAAGATATAAATGATACCCCTGCCTTACATTTGAATATAATGGCAGTGTCCATGTTTTGAAATGGGAAACCCAAAATATGTGTCGGATCAAGAAGTAAAATAGGGAGGCACACATTTGGCAATATATAATAAAGGTTCTCTGAGGGTACAACAAAGCGTAACAGACGGACTGAGGTACAGACAGTTGGTTTCTAAGAGGGGTATAATTAACTGAAAAAAATACCTTGTTTTAATCGACTTATTTTTTTTACTGACATGCGGTGACAAGACCCCCAGCTGACTCTGTTGTTCTATAATATTTTAAATTACATTAGTTTGTTAGAATTATTAGCTCTCTGACCACATTACCAATCAGTTTTATTTAGGTTAATAGTTGTAGGAAGTTATCAATTAATTTTGATTTAGGTGGTTATTAGTTCAATAATGATGTTCAACATACTTACAATGTATATATACAAATGTACCAAACATTTATTAAATTAGAGGTTTATCTTGCCAATAGATTATTTTAGAATATTAAAGACAATCATACAAAAGCCATTTCTGAAAAAAAAATCTGCATAATTATGAAAATCTCAGACTCCAAAAATAGACTCCAAACTCCACTCCAAACTCCACTCCATAACTCCACTCCAAGACTCCAGTCCATGAATTACACGGTGCCAATAAAATGGCGGATGGTGAAACAAAATATCCGTTGGGTTCTCCATTACAGCATGTAAAGATTTGTGAGGAGCATGATTCAATCATTGACATTCTGTGCGAGGAATGTTATGCATTTATTTGTTCTATCTGTGCAAGATTAAATCATAATGGTCACAACTGGGTAACCCAAGCCACGGCAGCTTTACAAAGAAGAAGAGGAATCCATGAACATCTTGTTAATATAAAGAAAGAAAAAATATCAAAGCTTGATAAAGAGATACAGAAGATGGTGTCACAGATGGAAGAAAATGAGGGTATGTGTGATACTCAGGTAAAAGACTTACAAAGGCATTATGATGATACAATACTCAAACTAATAGATATCAAGAAAAATCAAAAAGATGTACTGAAAGACAATCTAAGGAAAACGAATGAAACGATAAAGAATGCAAAACATAATTTAGAAAAGATAAGGAAATCTATAATTGACATTGTGGATTTCATGGTGGAAAACAATAGTACCATTTCTGATTTCAGCCTGATTGAAAGTCACAGACAACTAGAAGAGTTATTATGTGAAATGAACAGATACTTTAATAATTGTGGAAATACAGCAAGGTACATTAGAGGGGAATTCGAGGAGGATATGCTGGAGAATATGATTGGACGTATAGTAGAATTAGATGACATTTGTCATGCTGAAACAAGCTCATTCAAATATGTGGAAGATGGAATTGCTTTTTTGCAGGCATATTGCGAAGATGAATATTATATAAAATATATTCAAACAGATTGCATTGATGAAGTCAACAAACAAGGAAAGCTAAAGCGGCAAATCAAAATCTGTCCTGCGGGTGTTTGTGTTACTGATAATGGTAACGTTTATATAACCGATAATGAAAAAAATTCTATTTGTCGTCTATTTCCATCTGGATATATCTCTACAATATTTAGTACAACGCCATTGATACCGGACGGGATATGTCGATCAGTGGACGGTGGACTTTTCGTCACATTAAGAGACAATGAATCCCCTGTCTTTCAATTAAACAATTGCAGCAGACGTCTTGTAAAAAAAATTACATTAACTGGAGCTGATGAGTTTGAATTTCAGAAAGGAACTCAAACGAGGCTCTTTACATGGCCTATCAGAGTCTTGCAAAATAGGAACACTGATATTTGTGTTGTGAACCTTACAAGCGACACAACAGGTGAAATTGTGATTGTGACACCTTCTGGTCATCTGAAGACTGTATACCATGGACAGGATTTGATAGGAAGATTTTGTCCATTTAACATAGAATGCGACATCCATTCAAACATT
The DNA here is from genome assembly GCF_032062105.1 of Saccostrea cuccullata. NCBI lineage: Eukaryota > Metazoa > Mollusca > Bivalvia > Ostreida > Ostreidae > Saccostrea > Saccostrea cuccullata. The sequence continues at coordinate 71,371 of NW_026937872.1, read as the reverse complement.
CTTGTTACTGACCCAGCAAACCACACTATCCATTTACTGAGTCCTGACGGGGAGTTCATGAAGTATCTACTGACAGAAAGAGAAGTGACTCGTCCATCTGCCATTTCGCTACATAAATCTACACTGTGGATTGGAGATTTTAATGGGCGCGTAAAAGTGTTTCAGTACAACCATACACAGTAGTATTTTGTATCGCGGTGTATCGAGTGTTTATAAAACTACTGGTTTCCAATCTGTACAAGCTCATAATACTGATTGGGAATGTGAAGGAGCATGAGCTTAAAAAAATATACACCTGCGAAGACTTTTTGTCCACGTCCAGCTTTCTACCAGTTTTTTACCATGGAAAAGTACTGAATAGTCATGCATAAAGTACACTTTACCAAGTATACCTCATTACCTTTATTTATCAGTGTTCCCTTCCGGAATTGGAAATGAGCAAAATTCCTCAAATGACAAGAATCCAAATTCCTTTTAACATGAAAAATTTGTGGTACAGCTGAATGGGTAAACAATTCAATTTTCAATCGTCAAAGTAATATTAATTTTCAGTAATGAAACTGTAAAAAATAAAGACCATTAAAGAAGATAATGACTGGCGATGGAATCTTTTAAACATCTGTTGAACATGTGAGCATACTCATTTCCATTCTGCATCGGACCTTTCATCGTTAGATATGTTATAATAGATAATGATCATGGCAATGGAGATGTAATCTCTGAATAAAAAAAACACTCTTAAGGGCCCACCCCCACCCTAATGGTTTCTATATTTTGATGTACTGTGAAATAACTAATTTTCGTATGCATTTCTTCTTATGCATGATCAATATTTCTCCAACATGAAATAGATTCACCACAAACCAATATTTCATTCTGTAATTTGCTTCTTTTCCTGTTACTTTGTTCATTTTTATTTTTTCTCTTTTGTACTTTTTTTTATTTTCAATATTTTCTGTAATTCGTTATTTTTCTGTTATTTTCATCATTTTTTGTACATTCTTTTCTTTTTCTTATTTATTGTTTACAAGTACTTCCCTTGACCTTAATGTAGGGAGAGGCCTAAAATAGGCATTGCCTATTCACCTTAACATCTGTGATTAAAATATTTTTTTGAAATAAATAGAATATTTCTTTCTAAAACCTTTTAAAAATGACTTCACGAAATTATACATGATGATTTTACAGTAATGCATATCTTTTCTTTTGGTATGGTAGTAATAAAATGTGGTTTTACATCAACCACACAGAAGAGCTAATGCCAACAAAGGCTAACAACCAGCATGCACGTCCAGCTACCGCCATAAAGCAAAATAGCAACATCCACCGACAATAAAAACACAACCACTGGTACTGGTAACAATACAACAGATTTTTCATAAGATGCCCCATCGCATGTTATGATTAAGAATGCTGCCCAGAATTAGCAGAATTTCTAAGAAAGATCTCACAAATGTCCACGAATTTGAATGCCGGACATCACTGCGACAAAGTGAAGACAGAAGTAAAACAGCTATTGAAATGATTTTCGTTGGTGTTGTTTTGTTGCTGTCCTTAGAGTTGTGGAAGATTTTCATGTCTTTTTGTAAACACATTATAAGCATACTTGTATAACATCAAAAAATAAAAAAAATAAAAATAGAAATTCTATTTCCTTTTTATTAACAAACATTATATTTCAATTAGGGAAAATCATGTATGTTACAATCCTAGGATCCAAGATATGCACGTCTAAAATTATGAAAATTATAATTTATATTGATAAAAGAAACAAAAATCTTGATAGAAATTGTATCATTTACCAGTCATACAGCTGTCAAGTTTTTAGAACGCACGCAACGTATACGCATATGTACTTTACCATTTGCCTTTTTCGGCCACTGATATATTTTGTAATATTTAATCGAACATTTTAAAGTTTAAAACATCATACCGGTACTAAAATAACGAAGACAGAGATCTAGATTTATCAAATATTTTTATGAGATTTGAAAAGATATTAAGTTGTGAAAATGATTGCGTTTTTTCAAAAGTATTTTCTATAAATCGAGAATCAAATTGTTGTGATCAGATTGTTTTGATATTGTTGGGATATATGCCCATTGCTTTATTAAAAAGAGAGTAAAAATATCCATATTGAACATGGCATGTTTTATAAATGGGCTAAACATGTTAGATCTCTATGGGAATAAGTCTAAAAAAAACATTTAGTATCAATTTGCACTTCCTAGATAGCAATCCCCCTTACACGTGTGTAATACAATGTACAGGACAAGTGCAAAACCGAACAACATTTCTTTGAAAAGTTCTTATCGCGAGTGTTATTTTGGTACATTTTATGATTTGATTACGTTTGTCTCTTTGGCAGTTCTATATTTTTAAAAAAGAATCATTTATACCATGTATATCAAACTTCTTTCAGACAGATAAAATAAACAAAATCACATTAGTTTTACTTTCTGAACAAAAAAAACATGTCTTATCTTTTGACTGTCAATGTAGTTTACAGAGATAAATGCCTTTTTTATCTTTAAAGTCTATATATTAATCTTTCCTGAATGTCACCGACAGAAGAAGTTTTAAACAAAATGGCGGCCAGTAAATTAAAATACCCATGCAGTAGATTCTCCTCAGGAACATATACAAATGTGCAAAAATCATGATTTACTTATCGATTTGGTGTGTGAGGACTGTGATGAATTCATTTGTTCTACATGTGCAAACACAGGCCATAGTGGACATAACAGGGTCACAATGGGTGTGGCAGCCAGGCAGAGTTTTTAAGGAATATAAAAGAAGAGCAATTGCAAGACGTTGATGAAAAAAGTGCAAAAATGAAGGCTGAAAATGAAATAATGTGTGAATTCCAAAGGAAAAGATTAAAGAAGCATTTTAATGAAATCATAGCCAAGCTTACAGATATAAGGGACCGAAAGGATGAAGCATTGAAAAGCAATCTGCATAGGAAAAACGAACAGATAACTATTTGGAAATCTCGAATAGACAAGAAAGGGAAACAAATAATTGAAATAATGAAATACATGGAGGAGAACAACCGGAATATGTCTGATAAGAATTTAATAGAGAACCAAAGAGACCTGAAACACCTGTTAGCTTTAGACATAGATATGGGGAACTGTGACTATTCAGTCAGATATAAAGAAAAAGTCATTGATGATGATATCCTGGAATCACTGTTTGGTGATTGTTTTGATTTAGATAATATTGGTGCCACTGAAACAAATTCATTTCAATATGTAACATGTAGTGAAGATGTACTTTTGTATTTGGAGACATTAAATGAAAACGAATGTTACGTGTGCGATATGGAATCTGATGACGTTGATTTGGTAAATATACAAAGCAAAAAGAAACAAACACTCGATATTGGGTTAAATGTGAAAGATATGTGTGTAATTAATAATGGTATTTGTTTCACAACTAAGGGGGGCAGTTCCATTCGTTGCCTTTCGCCATCAGGATCCATATCGACAATAAGTATTTTAAGTACAGATGCATTAGATGTAAAACCTGTAGGTATTTCTAATTCAGTGGACGGTGGGCTTCTTGTTTCTTTTACAGATTCTAGAAGGGATGTTGATGCATCAGAATCAGACCTCTTTCGACGTTTGGTGAAACACATGACATTGACCGGTGATATCATTCACGAGTATGAGTACCAGGAGGATGGTCAAACCAAACTGTTTACAGGTCCATTCAGACTTTGTCAGAACAATAACACTGATATTTGTGTTTTAAACATGACAAGCGACGATACAGGTGAGCTTGTGATAGTATCTTTCTCTGGTCACCTGAGATATGTCTATCGTGGACAGAACCTGAAGGAGAACTTCTTTCCACTAGACTTGGCATGTGACTCCACATGTAACATTCTTATTACTGATCCAGCCAATAGTCTTGTCCATCTCTTGAGTCCGGAAGGAGAGTTTTTGAAATTCTTGTTGAAAGAAAAAGAAATAGCAGGACCAGTGGCATTATCTCTCTACAAGTCTGCATTGTGGGTGGGAACTGATGAAGAGATTGTGAAAGTGTTTGATTATAAAAGTTTGCCGTGATATTTTTTAAGATCCTTGTTCAAATGAAGGGTCACACCCTTTTCTAAGGGGAGATAATTATGAATTAGAGAAAAATTAATGGCATTTAAAAAAAAATCTTCTCAAGAACCACTGGGCCAGGAAAGATGAAACTCATGTGGAATCACCCTCAGGTAGTGTAGCTTCAAGTTTGTTCAAATCATGACCCCCGGGGGTACGGTAGGGCCAAAATGGCTGATCAAAGTTTTACATAGGAATATATAGGAAAAATCTTTAAAAATCTTCTTCTCAAGAACCAGTGATCCAGGAAAAATTAAACTCATTCGGAATCATCGTCAGGTAGTGTAGATTTGTTCAAATCATGACCCCCGGGGGCAGGGTGGGGGCCAAAATGGCCGACCGAATTTTTGTATAGGAAAAATCTTTAAAAAATTCTTCTTCTCAAGAAATAATTGAGACAGGAAAGATGGAACTCATGTGAAATTATCCTCAGGTTGTGTAGATTCAAATTTGTTGAAATCATGAACCCCGGGTGCTAGGGTGGGGCCATAACGGCCGACCAAAGTTTTACATAGGAATATATAGGAGAATTCTTTAAAAAATCTTCTTCTCAAGAACCACTGGACCAGGAAAGATGAAACTCCCGTAAAATCATCCTCAGATAGTGTAGATTCCATTTTGTTCAAACCATGACCCCCGGGGGTAGGGTGGGGCCAAAATGGCCGATCAAAGTTTTACATAGGAATATATAGGAAAAATCTTTAAAATTCTTCTTCTCCAAAACCACTGTGCCAAGAAAGATGAAACTCATGTGGAATCATCCTCAGGTAGTGTGGATTCAAGTTTTTTCAATTATGACCCCTGTGGGTAGGGTGGGGCCGATATTGCCGATCAAATTTTTGCATAGGAATATATGGGTAAAATCTTTAAAAATCTTCTCCTCAAGAACCATTGAGAGAAGAAAGATGAAACTCATGTGAAATTATCCTCAGGAAGTGTTGATTCAAGTTTGTTCAAATCATGAACCCCGGGGCTGGAGTGGTGCCAAAGTGGCAGACCAAAGTTTTAAATAGGAATATATAGGGAAACATTTTAAGATCTCCTTTTCGAGTACTTCAAAGCCATGATTAGTAATATTTATATGGAAGCATCCTCAGGTACTGTAGCTTCTAGTTTGTTCAAGTCATGACCCCCTGGGGATTAAAATTCAAGCCCACCCCCCCCCCAACCCACCCCAACCTCGGTAAACTTTCAGTTCTGATCTAATATGTGCTTTTTCCTGGCCGATGTGCTCAGGTGAGCGCTGTGGCCCCTGGGCCTCTTGTTAAAATAGTGCTAGTGAGGGATTGGAGTAAAGTTTGATATTCATATTACCCAAAACTGATTATATTTAATATCTGTGTATCTTATTTCAAAGTTACTGTGAAATCACTAATGTTCGTGCAGATATATTTTTCGCTGTTTTCGAGGTATGGAGAAACCCATGAATTTAAAACCACCACAAAGTGTTAAATGTGATATGCATTACTACTATACATTATTGAAACCACGAAATTAAATCCAAACAAACAATTTTTTCTTGAAACCTTGAAACTTTGACCTCTCGAAAATATGTGATTTTACAGTACTGTCTTTTTATTATTAAAATAGTATAAATGTTGGAATGATATTATGAAATAAATGTACAGTAATCAAATTCAAATTATATTTTAAAAAATCAAATCAGGAGCATTACAAACAAGGACCTCTAAAACATCAGAGGTGGGATCAGGTGCCATGGAGGATCATACCTTCCGTGTACCGATTAAGCTCCCTGACAGCGAACTAAAAATAAGTGAGCAATTCAGTGTGTAAATAATGGCCTCACAGGTTAGGGTTTTTATAAACGTTATAGAATATTTAACTTTAAGACTAGACATTTTTTGCTGATAAGGTCATATGTATCAAGCATAGGATTTGTGAAATTATGTTTATAAACAAGATCATTGATGTCCTTAATGTATTTCAAATTGTGTATACATTGGAAAAAGGTTGATTTATGCATCAATATGTTAGGTTAATAGATATGTACATGTACATTTTCATTTCTGTATACATAACCGGAATATATTTACAAGTTTGAAAAATACTAAAACTGAATGATTTTGTTCAATTGCGTCTGCACTTTTGCTTAATTATTTTATGATCATTTAGTGAAAAAACTTAAAGTCAGTATGTAGCTTGTCTGGTAACAAAAAAAAAAAAACTAAGGTGGATTTTTCAATTTATTTAGTGAGTTTTTTTTTATTAGATTTAACAGGGTCGTTCAGGAAATCTCAGTGGTTGGAATTTCCAGATGTAAATACAAGTAATTCCCGTCCCATTAAATACTCCAAATGTTCTCTAAACTGAGAAATACATGTACTGGGAGATTCAAATTCAAACATTTCCAATTTTTTGAAAAAAAACATTTTATTCAATCTGATACAAAATGTAAAGATATGTGTTGTGAACACTACAAGTGACGATTTGGGTGAGGTTGTAATTATCTCTGTCTCTGGTCGTTTGCGATCTGTCTATCGTGGGCAGAACCTGATGGGAACCAACAGACTTGGTGTGTGACTCAACCTGTAACATTCTTGTCACCAATCCCTTTAACAGTGTTATCCATTTGTTGAGTCCGGATGTGGAATTTTTGAAATTCTTATTGACAGAAAAAGAAGCAACATATCCAATGACGTTATCACTGTACAAGTCTGCACTGTGGATGGGAACTGGTGAAGGGACTGTGAAAGTGTCAAGTGTAAAAGTTTGCATTGTTAAACATTAAGATCCTTTTGATCCCAAACTGACATTTTGAGCAATATTTACTTATTATAATAACTACTTTCTCTTTTTCACTGAATGATAGTGGAATAAAATTGATATCTTCTTACCAAATGGAAAGAGTTAGAATTGCAAATAGTTGGAACATTGACTTCGAAGCAATATATTTTATACTTTTAAAATTTATTTCTTGACTTAAACAACAAACATGAAATCTGAAACAGAAAAAGATTATAATTATTCTGCAAGTAATACAAGTAATTCCCAGGAACTAACAGACCATTTCCCACAGTCCTTGGTAATACATATTTCCGCTTTTTTGCCATATTAAATCTGATCATACATGTAGTTAATCCATATAAACTTCTTTATTGTAAAGAACTTTCATTACATGTAAAATATTTGATGACATTGTCTTTGAATCTTTATTCATTTCATAGTATGGCAATATATCTAACAATTTTCGAGCTTTGATGCCTTTATCATTTCGACACTGTTTAAGAGAATGGAGATACTACTATGCTGTCATAAGTTTACAAAATTCACGAACAGTCAATAAAACCTTAAATAAATTAACACCTCAGGTATTCAGGTTTCTGAATTCAATACATTAATATTCAACTGTTGTATTAAAACGTCAAAAGCAAACTTATGGAAAAGTTTATTGACATCTGGTTGTCAGTACATGTATACTAATGTAAAAAACAAAATATTTGTATCAGATACAAAAATTAATAAAGCACTAAACTTACAGCGTCATGGTGTCTATATTTTGATGTATCATTATCTTTTCTCTGAGTATGGTATTAACTTAAAGTGGTTTGACATCATCCACACAGAAGAGCTAATGCCTACAAAAGCTAAAACCCAGCAAGTCCAACTGCTGCCATAGAGCAACATAGCAGCATTTAGCGGCAACAAAAACACAACCACTGGTTCTGGTAGCAACACAACAGATTTCCATAAGATGCCCCACAGCACATAATAAATAGGAGTGCTGCCAAGAATTAAAAGAATTTCTAAGAAGGATCTCACAAATGTCCATGAGTTTGAATGCCAGACATCACTGCGACATGTTGAAGACAGAATTAAAACAGCTATTGACATGATTTTCGTTGGTGTTGTTTGGTTGCTGTCTTTGAGGTTGTGAATGATTTTCATGTCTTTTTGTAAACATATTAGAACCACACTTGCTCCACAGCACTGAAAAAGATGGATTATAAATAGGAGTAATTATCATAAAATATTGCTTTTGATATATAAAAAAAAATTGAATTCAATTAAAAATTCATTCACAGAATATCAGAATATCTGGAACAAGATATGATTTACTGTACTTTTATCCATTACAAGCAATTGATAGAATAGTGCATATCCATAACATCATTACTTTTTAAGTTACTGAATAAAGGGACAAAACTACAGGTTAAGTTCTAATTGTAGAAAAAAATAAAGCAATCAGCAACAATACTAGATATTAATTCACTTGTAGAAAAAAATGAAGTAAAATTCTTGCCAAAAAAAAAACAGTTCTGGGAATAAACTATGACCATTAACATGCTGCATGAACTAGAATTAGAGATTATTTAAACAGGACTGATAATTGGTACAAACTGTGGGACTTACCCATATATCATACAGTAACCCTGTGGCGGGCCCCAGTAAGCACAGGAACAGGAAGGAAGTGATGGTTGTTATATTGCCAACCAGTGGTAGATAAGGAATCTCCTTGTCATCCTTCTCATGTAGAGGGATGTACTCTGAATTCTGAATCAAAATTGTTACAATGAGGGATATCTTATATTTTTTTTATTATACCCGCACTTTCTAAAGAAAGTTCGGGTATATTGTTGTTACTCATGTCCGTCCGTCCGTCCGTCTGTCACACTTTTCTTCCCTGAACTCCTCCTACATTTTTCACAGTAGCTTAATCATCTTTTGGGAGATGGTTGGGGGTGTCATGTAGATGTGCAGTAAGGTTTCGGAATTTTGATTTTGCCCCAAGGGATCAAATGGGGGTCGAAAAATGACGTTTTTTTATGCTAAAAGCCCCGTCTTCCCTGAACTCCTTCTACATTTTACTCAGCAGCCTAATCATCTTTTGGGAGATGGTTGGTGGTGTCACGTAGATGTGCAGTAAGGTTTCGGAATTTTGATTTTGCCCCGGGGGATCAAATGGGGGTCGAAAAATGACGTTTTTTATGCAAAAAAGCCCCGTCTTCCCTGAAATCCTTCTACATTTTACTCAGCAGCCTAATCATCTTTTGAGAGATGGTTGGTGGTGTCATGTAGATGTGCAGTAAGATTTCGGAATTTTGATTTTGTCCCAGGGGGATCAAATGGGGGTCGAAAAATGACGTTTTTTATGCTAAAAGCCCCGTCTTCCCTTAACTCATTCTACATTTTACACAGTAGCCTAATCATCTTTTGGGAGATGGTTGGTGGTGTCATGTAGATGTGCAGTAAGGTTTTCAAGAATTTAGATTTTGCCCCGGGGGGTCAAATGGGGGTCGAAAAATGACGTTTTTATGCAAAAAGCCCCGTCTTCCCTGAACTTCTCTTACATTTTACTCAGCAGCATAATCATCTTTTGGGAGATGGTTGGTGGGGTCATGTAGATGTGGAGTAAGGTTTTGGATTTTTGATTTTGCCCCAGGGGGTCAAATGGGGGTTGAAAAATGATGTATTTTATGCAAAAAGCCCCGTCTTCCCTGAACTCCTCTTACATTTAACTCAGCAGCCTAATCACCTTTTGGGAGATGGGTGGTGGTGTCATGTAGATGTGCAGTAAGGTTTCGGAATTTTGATTTTGCCCCAGGGGGTCAAATGGGGGTCAAAAAATGACGTTTTTTATGCAAAAAGCCCCGTCTTCCCTGAACTTCTCCTACATTTTACACAGTAGCCTAATCATCTTTTGGGAGATGGTTGGTGGTGTTATGTAGATGTGCAGTAAGGTTTCGTAATTTTGATTTTGCCTCAGGGGGTCAAATGGGGGTGGAAAAATGACGTTTTTGTGTGAAAAGCCCTGAAGTCCTCCTTAATGTTACTCAGAATTTAAGACTAATCATCTTTAAGGAGAGTTAGACATTTTTAAAGTTAGGTTAAACATCAACGTCAAGGGGCAAAACAGAATCGCATGCTGGTAAACACCTTGAATTCTTATGAGTAATTAATGTACATGTCAAATGTGAGAGTCATATCTCATCTCAATCAAAAGTTATAAGCAAATGCAACATTTTTGAAAAGTAGGTTAGACTTCAAGGTCAAGGTCACAGAGTAAAAGTCATGATTCATTTGGAAAGATCTTATCACAGGTAATAATATACATGCATTATAATATGAATGCCCTAACTTTTCTCTTTCAAAATGATGAATTTATAACAATTTAATTTTTTTGCAAGTAGGTCAAACTTCTAGGTCATATGTAAAAAAAAAAAAAACCATGCCATTCTCACAGGTAAATACTAGTACATAAGTTTAATATGAATGCCTTGTCTCTTCTCATTCAGTAGATATGACCGTGATGACCAAGGTTAAATTTATTGAGACAGATGGACAGTCTGACATACAAATGTACATATTTCTATATGAATTGGGTAAAATTGGCCCAGTGGTTCTAGAGAAGTTAAAAATGTAAAGTGTTTTCAGACAAACAGATGGACGACACGTCACGACAGACGTTATATGATAAGGAAACCAGAAAAGCTCAAATGAGTGTTTTGAAAGGGTTACAATATGGTTGCAGTATTTGAAAAGCTGTTTTTTTCATGCAGAGATATGCATGACCAACATATTCATGTTTTATATTTTCTTTAGTAATTTGTTTGTTTGTTGTGAATACATCTCTCTCAGGAATTTTTCCCTCATATGGAGACAGCACCAAATAATAACTAGAAAACTGACTAGTCAGCAAGGGCCCCGCCATGGGGTAGAATTAATAGGGTGCAGCTTACGGAATGATTATAAAATGTACAAAGAATAAGCAACAGCAACTGTATTCTTAAAATTTCAAGATAATTCCTGAATATTCAAAAACCTGAAAATAATATCCTTGTATTTACATTAGGCAGTAAAGAACAACTTAACATTGAATGTATATTTAAACAATTATGAAGCTTGTGTTATATAAAATACCAGCCTTCAATGAATGCAAATATTATGAAGGCTTGACCTTAACTTCAAACAAACAGCAGTTGCAGACAAATTTAAGGTTTACATTAATCTTAAAGTGACAGATAAAGAAAAGCCAACTAAATTTTCTGCAGCAGGCTAGCTAATTAATCCCAAAGGATTAATTGTACCTCTCTCATCATTTTCTTCTAAAGTTACAATAAGAACTTTTTCAGTATTAATGATAGAATGGGGTTTTTATACAACTATCCTAAAAATTAATAATATTCTTGAATTAACATAAAGTGAAAAAAGTAAATCAAAAAATCTTCTTTAATCTATTTCTTGTTATTAGAATTCAATGAAATCATAACTATTAAACAAAAATAAATTATAAAACTTTATATTTAAATCCACATTTCAGAGTGTTCATAGCATTCCATATTGACTTAACTTCAAAACAAACTTCATTTGCAGACAGAGGTGGTAATTCATCTCAATTTGACAGATAAAGATAATGCTCTGGATTTTCTTCAGGAGGAAAGCTAATTAATCCCAAGGGACTCATAGCAGCATTCAGTTTACAATGGGAACATCTTCAGCAGTTACCTCTCTTTGCCAATGCTTTCATATATAAAGTTAAGGAATCTACCCCACCACCCCAGCTCCAAACCAGGGGACATAGAGAACCAAACTTAGCATCAAAATATGTATTTCTGCCTACTGAACTACCACACCAAATTTGTACTTGATTGGGCAACCATAAAAAAAGTTGCCTATACATTCTTATGCATAGTTAAGGAATCTACCCCACCACCCCAGCTCCAAACCAGAAGACATAGAAAACCAAACTTAGCATCAAAATATGTATTTCTGCCTACTGAACTACCATACCAAATTTGAACTTGATTGGGCAACCATAAAAAAAGTTATTAGAAAAAAACAGAAAATTTGTGGACGGAAGAGTGACAGACGGACAGACAGACAGACGGACGGACAGAGTGATTACTATAGGGCACCCGCAAATTCTTGCGGGGCCCTAATGAAGACAAGATGTGTTTGTGAAACACTGATGTCCCTGTATGGAAGCCTATAGCAAAGGTTGAAGTTTCTCAAATATATGTCAAACTCAAAGGTCAAGGTCAAAGGGTACAAATTGTTAGTATCAGAAGAAAGTCTTGTCACAAGGAATGCACATGTGAAATAAGTAATCCCTAGTACTTCCTGTTGAAAAGTTAATTGCCAAGGTTAATTTTTTTTTAAGTGGTTCAAACTCTAGGGTCAAGGTCAAACATATTTAAACCTGTTGACAGTTCACAATGAATACAGTACATGTTAAGCATGAAAGCCCTAGCACCTACTGATCAAAATTTAAGCCAAGTTTAAGGTTTGGTATTTTTCTTGTAAAAATGTGTATCCTAGGTCAAGCGATCAGAGGTAAAAATTAATGGTACCCAAATAAAAGGTCTTAATTGTCACAAGAAATAAACCTATAAAATGTGGAAGCCATTTGTATAGCCCATCCCTCTTAAAACTTATGGGCAAGGTTATAATTTCTGCAGACAAATAGACAGACATAATATAAACACAAGAAACAAAATATGTATAATTAGTCAAATGGAAAAAAATATACTATTTCAGGGACAGGGAGTGGGTAGGGAGATTGGACCCCCCCCCCGGGAATTTGCTTTGTTATTTAAACAAGACTATACAGTAAAACACGGTTATAGCGAAGTCCTGGGGACCTGTAAATTTAATTCGCTATATCCGTAATTCGTTATATCCGTATAACGAATTCGTATAACCATATATAGCGAATTCGCAATGTGCATGTTTTCCTTCAAGTGTTACTATCAAATATGTTAGGAAAGCAAATATTACAAAACATGCCTTCGATAACTAAGGTTTTATTATGAATTGAATTTTATATACAAATGCTGATAGAAAATAAAGTCAGTTCAATTAAACAAATTTTGAAATCTTTGAAAGTTCGTTATAAAAGATGTAAATTTCATTATATTTAACCTCAACGGGACTCAAAATCAGTTCGCTATATCCGTAAATTCGTTATATCAGAGTTCGTTATAACCATAACATTTTACAAAGATTTGTTAAGAATTTTGCCGGGGACCCAGAAAAACTTCGTTATATCCGTGAATTCGCTATATCCGTGTTCGTACTAAACGTGTTTTACTGTATACTGAAGCAAATAAAAAATGACTTTGGACATCCTCCCCCTAACTTAGAAAACATTGACCCCACTATCATTGTTTTTATTTTGTTTATTTATTTTCAGTTTTTTTTTCTCCTGCTTGTCAGGAAATTCTGGGCTGGAATTTTTTGACTGAGATGTGAACCCACCTCCCTACTCCCGAAAAAAAATTCTGGATCTGCACCAGTATTGGCAGTAACTGAATGTCACATCGACAACGGGAGATAACTTCACAATATGAAATTCGTGTAGTGTGGCATGCGATGATCTTTGACCCTTTTTGAACTTTAACCTAATCGTTTGGGTTTATTTTACCCCCCACTATACTTAAACTTGTATTTACCGACCTCCATAGGTCTTGTCAACTTCATGAAATATATAATCCAATTATAACACAAAATGAATATTAATCCAATGCACACCAGACTGCAGCATGACACTGCTAATGCTATTCCATTCGGCAAACCTTCGTGCCGTCGATTCCGTCACCTTATCAGATGAAGTGGGAATCGGCCGAGGTGTGCCGATTGGAGTTTAATCTAAAAATATGATAATGGGTGACGCAACGTGATGTGATGTAGAAATTTACATGTTAACATGTATAGTACAAGAGCAAATTTTAAATTAATTCATAACAAACGATGTTTTAACAAAACTGTTCCATCTAGCCTATTCCAAAAAGTATGTGCTGTGTGATTGTGATGTCGAGAGGGGTGGGGGGGATTAGTAAATTTGACAAGGTCCTCAGCAATTATGAGCAAAACATTTATCAAAATCTAATTTACATCATTAATAGAATTCAAATTGGTATATAATGAATTAAGCATGTAAAATAAATATAAGAGGTTCAGAGTTATAGGTCATAGGGAGAATTTCATACTCAATTTGATGAATACACTGTACATGTAAATTATATAGAATTATTTTGACTTTTTCCTTGGAAAGCCGCCCAATATGTAGGAGCGTGTATTTAGAGGCAAACACCTTAGTGCGGGTATTACTGTCTCATGACAGCATCTAGTTTAGCTTGGTAAAATTATTTTCCAAAAAATCATTTCCAGTTTATTTTTTTCATTTTTCCAAATTTCCCCTTTTTTGTATTAAGGTTATGAAATTCAAATTATCTTTTGTTAATCTGAATGCATTAACACATGAGTATGAAAAAAAATTCTGCAAGTAAGAAAGAAAATAAAGTCTAAATTTATGAAGAAGTAAATCATATTTCCAGAATTTCACTTCATTAATATAATTATATATTTCCCAATGCAAAGGAACTTACCCTAGAAACAACTACTTTGGTACATATACAAATGACAAGGTTTGCTGCAAGGAATAATTTCCAAGATGGCAGCGTCAAGATGGGTTGTTTGCGTTCCTTGGTAACCAAGTCAACAATTAATGAAAGAACACCAAGTAAAACTACCAGCATGCATCTGCAAAAACAAATTAAATGACCGACATGCAGTTTTCAGATTTGTGTCAGTTATTGCAAAGGTATACTTTATCATTAGAATATTAAACTTATTTAAAATTTAACATTTAGTAAATGTAGGAAAAGTAAAGAAAAAAGTAAATGCTGTTCAGAAAATTAATCAGAATCTTCAAACGTGTATCCAATTCCAAACATTAATCCATGCTGATCTGTTTTACTGAAAATTTTTAATGCAAACTTTATCTTGAATATTCCTCATACTTACACTGTTAGAACATTTTTCTCAAACTTGTGGCCAAGATGTTCTGATTTGGAGAATGCAAAGAGAGCACAAACAAGACACATGGAAACAAGTCCAAATAAGATGAGATTAAAAATTGGTGCCTGGTCCTCAGGATACAACTGAAAGGATGAAAGAAAGTCATCTCTGACAAATCATTCCACAAAACTTTGAGAAAGAAAAAGGTCTTTATAACTAAAAGGAACAAGTTGTAGAACAATTTGTACAAGTTCAAAAAAAAAATTCAAGTGATTGCAGTAATTATGGAACAATATGCTTGACTTCTCATATTCTATGGATAACTTGACATGTATGGTAATCATTTTAAACCAGAGATAATGTCTTTCCTTTCACAAAATTCTAAACTATCTATAGAAGGTTGCACTTTTATGTGAATGAATAGAGATCATGCATTTCCCAGGGTATAAAAAGATGATTTTCATTTGGAGTCTTGTATTTGATTTTGAGTATCACATCACATTAGCAGAGAATTCTTACATAGAGAGCGGCCCTGAGTCCCGGGGTGATCCCCACCAGTACTGAGGCTACCACTATGTGGGGGAATGTCCTGATGGTGTCTGCATACATAATGACAATCATACTCATGATGCTGATCACCTCACATAACTGAAATACTCCATTCCTAGAAAAGAGATAAATGTGTCAGTTCCATTTTCTGTAATACTCCAAGAGATTAAAGCAAGTTTTTCGTTGTCAATTTCCTGTGGTACTCAACCAGTTTTATGATAAGTTTTCCATCGAATTAAGTTTACTCCTGACAAAATAAGTGAGATGTTTTTTAATGAATTTCTGTCTACTGTAAAACCATTTTTGTTCCAAATTTTCATTAAAAACTACAGATAAATAGTTCAAGGAGACTTAAATCTGTGAGCTAAGACCCACATCAACATTTCTAACATTGAAAATTCATAAAATCTATAGAAATCTATTAATAATATTGATCCCACACAAAATACAATGATTCAATTATTTCAATAAAACAGGATTATACAAATGCATGTACATACGCTGTCAATGATATATCTGGTTGAAACATGATGACGATCACCCCAGTAACCACTCCCAGAATTCCAAGCTGCTTGACCTTGACCTCCGATGGAAGGTGAAGGACACAGGTGGCTATGATCAACATGCCACAAATGATGAAACATATTCCTACAATTATTATTCAGATGTCTTAAATTCTTATTAAATTAAATGTCTGTATTAAAACATTGTGATGCTGATTTCTGTCTCAAGAGAAAATTTATAAATTCTTAATTTTTCTGAGGGTAATAAACTTTTTAGAAAAGCCTTTCCTAAGTTAAGACTGTCTTTAGTGCCTCATCAGTTTTGTTTGTGTTCATCAAACAATTTCTGTTTTCACACAAGAAGTATACAGTTTTATAATAATTTTGCACGTCAAGGTTTATTTAACAAAAGATAGTTATAATTTCTAAGAAGAGTTTAGTAGAAATTGACAAATTTATCTTAATAATAAGGCAGAAGTATGATCTCACACAAAGACATATCACAAAGGTTTACAGTAACGGTTTCATTCATTTAGAAGTGTATATTTCCTCAAAGACAATTACAATGAACCTCATATAAAATTATCCTGCACTTAAATTTTTTTTAAAATGTTAAGAAATGGATAAAAAGCAGAGGACTCAAGGCATTGACAGATATTAGTTAAATGACTGTCAAGCTAATAAACCAAAGACATAACTAAAATGTATACACATGCTCCTTTAAGATTCATCTCACAGAGAATCCCTTACCCATAGCATCAGCAGCACTGGCCTGTACTTTGAACAGATAGGATCCAAGGATGAACAATACAGGGTTAGCATTGAGTAAAACAGATATACACATCAGAGTCACATTGACGGCCAGCTGAAATAAATGATATAAACATTACTAATACTGATCATAAACTTCATAATGTTTACTTATGCCAAGTATTAACTTGAAAAGGAATTGGGTTTTCTCCCTTTTGCTTCATGCAGTGCATTGTTTTTATTTCCCATTCAAGGATAATGCTTAGCTAGGCTGTTCTCAGCATAATATTAAAAAGTACAGTGAAAATTGTCTAAGCTGACATCTGTCAAACTGTAAATTTTGATGTTAAATTTTCTTTCCCATTTTACTTTTTATCATGCATTTCATTACACTGTAATCCGACATCCTGTCTATTCCGACACATAGTTCATCTCTCAGTGCTTATCAAGTTTCACTGTAATATTTTTTTTATCAATTAAATATCCACTTTACTTTTCACATAAACATATGATAATGAATAAAATTTACAAATTATTTGCAATCCAAGCTCTTATTCCCTTCTGGATTACTTGGATTATTTCCTTTGTACGCGATTTCCTTATTTTTTTGTTGATGAATCAAAGAGAAAAGGAATTTTAACTTATGGGGTCCCTGACTTGAAATTTCCCCTAAAAGCCCTTATGTACAGTCAACTGATACAAATTACTTCCGATATAGACTGCTTCAATTTTTTTTTTTTTAAACCTTCCAGTTTCTGACAACCTGTTTCTTGGGGATGTCCACGGGAACTTCCATGACCAACATCTTGATCATCATGAAGATGAAGAAGAACATGGTCAGTATGCTGGTGTAGGGAAGATCCCGGGCCTGCTTGGTGAAGATCACCATGGCAACCAGTACCGACTTTGTCACATGGGCAGACATACAGGCACAAGTCAAACTGACAGGAAGTCTTCTTGCTATTTGTAATCTACAATGCATTTAAAGTTCATGTTCATATAACCAATAGCAATTTTTCTCTTTTCTTTGGCAACTAAGAAAGATTTTTGATAAATGTGACGCGCCAAGCAAAAACCTCCCTTAACGAAGAATTTTGACATTTTCAGTTTTTTATTGATTCTTGTAGAGTTTTTCATTCTCTTTCGTTTGATGTATAACATGACATATTTTTCTGTGTATAAATGTATGAATTATCGCACGACAAAGACGGAATATTTACTTTGACGTACAGGGTACGCGTGCGTAACTTCATGAATTTTCATAACGTAAAATCGTAAAATAACGTGAAGCTATATAATGATTTGATGATATATTTTCAAATATTTGATTTGATTACCTTAAAATATCAATAATTAAGATTTTTAATCATAATGATAAAAATAAACATCGTAAACTAAATCTTTGAAAAATGAAAAGAAGGGGGGGGCACCGAAATGATTGACAAGGGCAAAAGAACAAAACGTCACTCAAATCAAAAATCTTCTCTTCCCCTAAAAGCTATTCCAATTTATGTCTTTTTAATGCAAGAAAATGGCAGACAACAGTAAAAGGAAATAAGCAAAATTTAGATGGAAAAAATCCTATCGTGGTAGTACATGTACAAACTATATGTGCTCATCTTCCTAAACGAGCTTGGGCTAGCATGTTAACCCTTAATCTCATTTGGTAGAGCACTGGACTGGCAAGCCAGAGGCCTCGGGTTCAACCCCAATTAAGCAGAGGCACTGAATTGTCTCTTTTACACTATCAAAGTAGTTATCTTAAAAAGTTCCTCCGGGCATTAAAAGTCTACACAATACACAGTTTATAAAAAGATTTTTTGTAATAGTTTACGTTTTAAATACCTGAGTTTTTAAAGAGTGCGACAGGGTTTTTTTTTCATTTAAAGGATACCACATTTCTTTTACCACGTTTACTATTTGTATTTACATGTTTTAGTTTCGGATGTTTTACTACGGGAAAAAATTATGCATCATCTCTGAAGACTTTTTTGGCTAATTGATAAGATATTCCACATCCAGGAATAAATTGTATTTGTCTCTTGTAGTAGAGTTCGATCATTTTCTTCTTTGGATGTAATTTTAAAATCGGTCTATAAGTTCATATGAGGAACTTGTAAGCTGTCAAACTTGTTTCCAATCCTTTTGTATATCTCCATAAATGCGTGTTTAGGTGCATCAAATTTTAAAGTGTTAAATTAAAGTTTAAACCATTATTTCTTGTAAATATTTAAACATTTGATTATTTTTCCTGGCCCTCCGTTTCTTATTTTATATTTATGCTTAAATTATTGAAAAGAAATATGTTTAGAATCATTTTGTAACTAAATGAGTTTGCATACTTTTCAGTAAATCAGAATGTAGCACCCACCCCCATCCAATAAAAAATATGTATATTTTTAAAAATATGGCTTGAAAAAGAAATTCTGCAATTTATTTGCATTATGAGGATGATCATGAATTAATTCTGACCGATTATTGTATCTGACCGATTATTGTATACTAGCCGAATAACAAACCACAATACCAGAATATACATTAATCCCACAAGTAACACACTCCACAACTACATTTACATTCATTTCTAGACATGGGCTATAAGGTCTAACCTAAACTTTACCGTTACCTTCCTGAGAAAGTACATGCACACATTATGATTTATTTTAATCATATCAAATATTAGTTGCTTTTTAGTATTGTTTAAAACATGAATGTTAAAAATTGCAACAGAGATTAAGAGAATGGGTAACACATTCTTCATATTCTACCATTATCGTAAATGGGGGCGGGGGGGGGGTGCTGTATCTCGGCTATGGATATTCACGCTTAATAAATTACCTGAACTAAGTTCTTTATTGACTTTGACAAGAACAAGGCACACATGTACAATCTTAAATTGTAACGATATATCCCTTTTCTTAAAACATAAAGCGTTTTGATAATTTTGCACAAAACTCCCCATATACGTATGTACGTCATGTATGTACATGTAGGCATGTATGCATCGTCGGAAACCCACGGGTGATCTTGTCTTTACTTATCACAAGACGAGATCACCCGTGGGTTTCCGACGATGGCATGTATGTACAATGCGACTTTTGCAGGAAAAAAAATATTGAAATTGTTTTAATTTGTTCGTGTATATATTAAATCACGTGTAATTGGTAGCAAACTTTCATAAATTGAAATGCATAAACAATTCAACAGAAGGAAACAAGATTATTATTTTTCAAGGTAGATGTGAAATCATAAAATGTTGGAAGTAAAATCTTTGTCGGGGAAATAATTATTACAGGTTAAATAAATCCTCAATATTGAAGGTTAAAAGAAAATCATTAAAATGAAAATTTATAATTCTTAAATGCTTAATGTAAACTGTTATTCTGTTCTTAGTTGAAAGGGCTTAATAAACACCGGTGACTGCGTTACATTATGTTGTTTTCAGGAATCCAAAACGTTAAAGTCACCTCTTCACCTTATTTTTTTTCTTTGGTAGAAAAATCATGCTTAAAACATTGGCGTCGGAAGCAAATTGAAAGGGGGGGGGCTAAGTGTAAAAAAAAATAAACTTAAAAAAACCTGACAAGCAAAGAAAAAAAAAGGGGGGGGGGGGAATGTCCTTTTCACAAACACGAAAATCCCATTTGGAGGAGGGGGGGGGGGGGTAGGTTCGAACTTCAGTACCAACATTTTTTCCAAATACCACCATGCCACTTTCCTCATTTTCAACCTATACTGCGATTTGTCTGTGGAAAGTGGGGGGGGGGTAATCCTACGCAGCAATGTTCAATGTCTATACTAAGTATATACATGTGTATTTGGGAAAAAAGTGGTGGGGGGAGCTATGTCCCCCCCGGTTCCGACGCCTATGTAAAATAATAATAGGTTGGAAAGTTTTAAAAGTGTTCAAACAATTTGTATTAATTTGTAACAATTTGTATTACTTATACCAATTTTAGCGATGCATCATGTAACCTCAACAAACGGGTTATGAATACATATAACAGTGAAGCAAAATAACGGAGTGTTTAATTTTTTCCCCGGATATGTCGATAAACATATGTCAATCTGTTTTATTCTCAATCATAAAATATTGTAGAAAGTTGGACAGTCACTGTACAATGTATGCGAGCATCCGTACTGTATATATTCACGATAAAATTTGCACTAAGTCTCCAAAGATATAGAGCAGGCACAAGAGAACGGGGCGAATTTTTCCGACATTTTTGTGTACAACACACGAGAAAGTGTTAAACAATAACAAAATGAATTGAGAAGCTCAAAAGCACTTTCTTCAAAATATTCATTTTTAATCAACAGCTAAAAACTAATTCCGGAGGGAGTGGTCAAGTCAAATACTCTGTGTCGTATCTATAGAGAATTACATATTTAAACTAAACTTCACTTCATGTATTTATCAATATCCTTGGCAAGCTACCAAAGATTATGTACAGTTCTTATTACTTGCTCAGAAAAGTGCAACAAAGACGATTTATTTTCCTATAACTTACATCATCTACGGAAGTGAAAAAAAATGTTGTACAATATTATATACTTCTTTAATCTAATTATGGTTATAACGTGGTATTTGATTGGATAAAGAAATTATTTTTTATTGCATAAAAAATTGGTTTACCTATGTCACAATCACTTGCATAAAAAACACATTGATCCGCCTGACGTAACATTTCAATATTGTACATTTTTTTTTTTACGATTTTTTTAAATATAAACCACAGCGTTATAAATTGGGTAGCTAAGAGAGGTAATTCAGGTCAATTTTCACTGCATCGCTATTTTAAAAAAGATACCTTACCTAGTTTAATGCTCCTGTTTAATTTTTCTTGCATGTGCATCACGATATAACAGCTGGAATTTAGCAGCTTGAATTTAAAAATCTTTAAAAACTTGTCTTGTTTGTTTGACATTTTGAGATGAACCGACTAAAATCTTTTCAAAACCTCCAAATTATTCATTCCGGAATTTTCTCATCCAATCAACAACATTTTTTTTTTTAATTTCAGAAACGCCTTCATTCAATATTGAACATTTCCGACAAAAAATTTCGACCTACCTACCGACGCAATTTTTTTTCCCAAGTAAATACAAAGACGGCAAACAAACTCCATTTTAAAAACGGCCTTACGGGAAATTACTAACCATCACTGGACATCTTTATAAATATACTCTTAATAATTGTAAAAAGGATACGTCACACAGATACCTGACGGAGAATAACTTCTTAAAGAATAATCTATATCAAACCACACCCAAGAATCTTTCTCATTATATAAATAAAACAACATCCCCTTGTTCTGCAGGGGAGAGTTTTTTCTCGAGAAGGCGTTTTTACGTCGCTTTTACCTTATTGACTTTAGACACGTCTTTTGACGTTACGTCATAATAGAGATAAGGGAGGTTTTTGCTTGGCGCGTCACAAATAGAAGACAATGTACTGTTAAACTTACTCCAAGGAAGGTCCCAGGAATAAGATAATTATAAATGATTTTCTTCATATGCATGAGAATGTCATGATATTAATATAAGGTTTCATATCTAACCTCATCATAATTAAGTTTTAATGTACATGTATGCAAACCCAAAAAATATTTTTACTCGATGTCTAATGGCTTTAACAAATTTGGGAATAAAAAGATATTGACATCAAGGAACTGTCTATTTACCTTTGTAGTGTATATGAGGCAGCAATACCAGTGACCATAAACAGAGGCCAGTTATACAGGCCGGAGTCGAACAGGATCACCTCACACTTAATAAACACTGAAAAACAATGAAACAGATACAAATAGAGCATAATCCAAAGAAAAGACGGGGGGGGGGGGGGGGGGGGGGAATGTTCATACTGGCCTTTCCAAGCAATGGCCTTCTTTGTATGTATTTCTTTAAAATAATATTTCAAATCGAGTTTCCTTTATTTCTATTCTGTGTCTCCTCAGTCCCAAACAAGATTTCAGATTCTTTTCTGTTTGATCATTGGTTGTTTTGATATTAGAAAATCTCTTGCAAGCATTTGACTAGTAAAGAAGTATATATTATACTCTCATTGAGCTATAACCACCACCTACCAATGGTCTGTAACACCACCAGAAGACTGAATGCTGCCTGGGATCCATGAGAAGACAGATGAACCGCCGTCAGACACAGGACAGAGTTAGCGATCATCAGGCAGAATATCAACTTCAGTGATATCCCAAACATAAAGGTATAGGTAATACAGAGTTAAGGAGACAAAAATGAAGCTTATAAAGGTAAAAGAATTTTTTTTTCAAAACCCGAGGAGTCTCAAGTTATGTTAAGTTTTGCAAATACTCTTTATTAAGTTTATTTGCAAAACATATACTGTAAATAACTTTTCATTCGTGAGAACTATATTTTGGTGTAATTACGTGAGACAGTGTGCTCGCAAAAATTTTATTCTCGCGTATAATAGCATTTCTTAAGATTATATAAAACAATAACCATATTTCGTGAAAATTTGTCTTGCTAATCAAGAGTCAATGACTATCTCGCGAAAATAAGGTGTTGCGAAAATTAAGTGATCTACAGTATGCACATTTGTGTATACTTAACACAATTAACTAAGAATATAACATAAACATGTTTGGATTTGGTGTAACCTGAAATTTTGTCTATTACAATGAAAACTTTTAGTTACTTTAGATAAAGTCAATTGTATACACTGTTCTTTACAATTTTTTTTTCATGGAATCGGTAATGTCCTGATTAAACAGGTTTCATTGTACATGTATTTTCATATTGTATGTTATTCTATACATAACTTAATATTGAGAAATGTCCATCAAATGTGTTCCATGTACTGTAGATTCCTTATTTTTATGAGTACTTATCATGAAAGGGATCTTCAATGTCAAATCGCAAGAATGATAATTTTCAACTGGACGGTTGATCAAGAGATTTAGCACCGATTTCAGCACCATAAAAATAAATGTGAGAAATCTTAGATAGCATGTGGTACTTCTCGTAAAATTATGCAATAATTCATTCCATGCATATATTTAGGAATCTACATTATGTGTATGGTATACACTGTTTGTAAGAAATTGTATAAAGGATATGATAATTTCCATGGCAATTTAATTGCCCACACCAGAGACAAGATCACAGCTACCACAAAGAACACTGTGGAGATGTACTGTAAAAGAAATAAAAGACACTGTAGTTAAACCGCTATTTCTTGTGAATAAACATGATAAAATGACTCATTGGCACAAACAAGTACCAAAAATTATTGTTCAAAATTCCATGACATTGACGAAAAATACCTCTTTTAGAGGAGATTTCAAAGGCAATGCAAAAACTTTATGTTTCAGTCTACATTTAATAATTAACTCTTGATATTTTTTGCTACAAACCTTGAGTTTCTTATAACTAAGCAGTGTTCCATATACAGCATACACTCCCACAGCAAATGGCAGCCATGACAGGAAGTGTGATGTCACGCCCAGCTCTAGGAACACTGGGTAAGACAGGAAGGCTGCCACACCCCCACACAGACTGCGTAACTGGATCACCAGGCTGTACTGGAAACCTGTTTTAATAAATGTATGGAAAATTGTAGAGAAGTGTACTTTTATCTATGCCTCTGTTTAAATGCGGAAATCATGAGAAGAAAAATATCACATAACACACTCTAATCATATTTTCAAAAGGATAATCATGGCCTACACATAAATATGACTGTCTCCTTATTGCAAAGTATTTAATATTTGCACAGCAATCATGTCAAGATTTAATCATAATTTCATGTGTGAAAAATCACATAAATTTACTTCAAATTTAAAACTGGATGAGAATATCATATATTTGTCTCTTACACTCTTGCAAACAAGATTGCAAAGTGTTTAAAGAAATTCAGAATTCTGTTTGAAGCAGACTGTATCTTAAGGTTTCTTTTCTGTGGAAAAGTATAGTGTCTGATGAAAAATGATGATTATATCTTCATACCTACAACTTCCACAATGTGTCTTATACTCATCAAAGTCATCAGAAACACGGCCAAACACAACAGGAACAGTAACTCACACTGGAATTTAATAAAAAAAATTGATCATGAGTCTACATATGCAAATAAAGTTTAGGATGCATCATATGAACTCTATTGTCTATCACATCAACCTTTTGTGTGTATGTCTGGCCTTTTAAGTGCCACATTAAAACCATTTGTACGAGGGTTGTCCCGTAAAATCGTGGACAAAGCGTTTTTCTCGAAAAGTAATGGGCGCACTTAGCTGAAAATTTCAGTAAATGTTTATTTATCATATTTAAGTGCATAATAATTTTTTTGATAAAATATAGGCAAAAATAAAGATTTTATTATGCTTGAATGTGCACGGGGTATTGTCCTACGGCGCACGGACAAAACACCAAGGTTTTATTAAAAAATACACAAGTTTGAATTCAAAATAAAAATTTTAAATACATAAGATTTGGATTAAAATTATCCTAATTCAATTCCACAATTAATTTTGTAGTCTTTGTAAAAATTTTAAGGCATTTGGTTAATTTTTGGCTGTTTCTCGAGCATTCGAAATGGGAAAGTGGTAAACACAACACACGAAAAATGGCGACGTTTTATGACGTTACGGCGCACCGGAGAGCAGTTCCGTTTTAATTCGATGTTGTAATGACACCTTTAGAGACTTGAAATGACCATAGAGGAAAAAAGATTATAAAAATATCACCATATCTTAAGTATACAAATGAAATAGGAGTTTTCTTAGCGAAGTCTTTTTTGATCAAGTCCCTGGGGAGTACAAAACATACGGACAATCTCCTAATGTAATAGCAAAAGACGCTGTCACAGTAGACCGCCGATATGAGATTTTCTTTTAGTTGAATGATGGTGAGAATATTGTCCGTAACTTACTGATAAATCTTCAGAAGATCGCATGAGGGTGCCAATTGGTTCTTCGACTGTTTATGGAGACTAAAGAATGTGTATCAATGAAATTCCTAAATTTAAGTCGGACTCATCCAACTTCATTTTCAGCAAAGATAAAACGTGACGCTGTTTTAAACACTTTGACGTTATAATCCATGCGCCGTAAAGTGATACAATACATGGCATAAAATCACATAATTTGTTTATTTATGCATATATTTATCTGAAATTTGCTGTGTATATTATTTAAATATGTATTAAATAATAGTGAAAATTTCAGAAAGCAGTGAAGTTTATTTTCTACACTAGACAACTTGTCCACGATTTTACGGGACAACCCTCGTAATTTGTTGTTTTTTTGTGATGTAATTTAAAGGACAATTACATATGCATGAAGGCTTTTTGATACTGTGACAAAAGTCACACAGGTTTACATATATAAAAATTGAAAAAAGTTCATCTCAGAATTACTGGTACTTATATTACGTACAAAGAATCCGAAGTGAAAAACTCCGTGAAAACCTCTCTGATACAGAGCAATGAGTATCTGAAGAAAAACAGGAAGTAAACAAAATCCTGTTGCCATGGCAGCAATGAGTCTATTGTTAAGGATATTGACGTCCTCTTTGTGATCCTTCAGGTTCAGCTTGAAGGAGGAGGTTGTTGGCGTCATGAAGACTTGCAATAAAACAAACCTGAAAATGTAAATAAAAACAGTAGAAAGATCCTATCGTTATGCATAAAAATAATTTTGGGTACATGCATGGAATTCCTTGGTTTTAAAAGTTTTTTTTCTTAAATCCGATTCAAATTGTAGACTTTTGATATTTTTAAAGTTGAATTTCTGTATTCCAAACACTGATCTGTTGAAAACCATGGAAATGTTGAATTGATTTTGAAGTCTCAACCATTTATTCTTTAAATATTTCACCCTCAATATCTCAAATCCTCGGATATTTTGAAATTTTTTCTTAGCCCCATCGAGTTCAAAATAACAAGGTTCAACTGGATTTTTAAATGTCTTTGTCGGATATATACATGTAACTACAGATGAGGTAATAGCCTTAACTTATTTCCACATAAATCAATTTTCTCAGCATGTGAGAGAACTTCCATGCTTTCTTGTGTGTTGCAGTAACTTACCCTATAAAAAGTAAAATAAATGGCACATATACAAGAGGAACAAAAGTGGCAATGGCCCAGGTAGTCAGACAGGCTGACAGTGCAGGATATCCCGAGAAAAGTAATGCCTCCATAAACTGAAAGTAGAGAAATTTACATGAATATTCATTTAGACAAAAATATATCAAAAATTGCACAAATCAATCCATTCTAAAGATAACATCAGACTTAAGCTAATGTACAATCCATCAGTTAGAACATTCTGACACATCTCACATACACCTATATGTATCACATTTGATTTCCTCTAAAGTTTCATTAACTGGAACCTAAATTCCATAAAACATGCTTATAGTCAAGTACCCAGCAAAAACAATTTTGATTCATTATAAACATAATTTGTCACATGCATATCTCCAAATATAATGTAAACCAACATGCATAAAGAACTTCTAAAAAGTTTAAGATTGAAAATATTTTCAACCAACTTCACCATATTTTACATTTTGTTTTGACTAAGTGCCAGTTCATATAATTGCAAATTTATTATCAACTCTCATGCTTAAACTCACCAATTTTTTATACATTAGAATTTATGCAGAATTTTAAAACTTCTTACCACACACATTTCTGGCTCCTGTTTCCTAAAGATGATCATCTGTAGTAAGGCCCACCCACCCGTTAACAGTATAAAGGAATTCATCATAACCATCAAAGCAATATTCACCACTGACACCCTGTAAAAGAGCAAAATATAATGAATTTAAACTCATAATAATGCAGTAGACTTACTGAAACTTTAATCATGTCCAAGACCTGGGATATAAACTTAACACGCAGTAATAAAAAAAAAGTTCAATATAAAAAGTTCATTATAAAAAAATATCTTACCAAACAAGGGGAAAAGTAAAGTACAGAATGGTCATATGACATGGAATAAATACAAAGGTAAAAATCATCACCGTCCTACAAAAGAAACACACTACAGTCAAATCTTACTACAGGTATCTAGAACTTGACAGTACTGACAAGTGATGAAAAAATCTTTAAAGTATGAGTATGAGATATCAGAGTTAATATTCTCCTCTATTATATACCTAACGTGTATCACTCAGTTTTACTGTAGAATTAACGGAATCACGTGACGTCGTGATCCGACTTTCCGGATCACCACACTGTGGTTTTCTGAATCCATATTACCACTCTCTGAAACTGATGACGTACTACACAAAAACATGACGTTATTTTTCTTGCGCGTTAAAACGTCCATCGTTATTACGCTTTGTTTATGGATAAATATAATACAATTGATCTCTAAAGTTTTATTTTGCTATATTTAGCTAGTTATAAGGGGGTATATAATAAATTTATCATTATAACAGTAACTTGATCCGAAGAGCCGTATCACGTCTCGTTGACAGGCACGGATCATCAGGTCAAACTCGACGCTTCGCGTCTCGTCTGATCTGATGATCCGCAGCTGTCAAAGAGACCTGATTCATCCATTCGGATCAAGTTACTTTTATAATAATATATATCTCCAACACATCTAGGACACTTAAAAAATCAAAGTCATCTTTTACAAGATCAGAAATTCATGTATCTTTGTTTGAGATCACCAAAAGAAAACAGTAATGGTAAATGTAAGCACAAAATGCCCACTTTTAATACAGAGCACTGTGTCATAAATTACTTTTGGGACCAGAGTGATGGCTTTTAAAGTTGGTATCAGATATCAGTGAGACTAACCTTTGATTTTTGCTCCCTGTGTCTATCACTAAAGTCAGAATTACCCCCACTGAAACCAGCAACAGTAGCCTAAATACATAAACAACAAAAGTTAAAGTCATTCGCATACTTTTAGTGGCCCAAATAGACTTGCTCCAGTCTCTAGTGTTTTAGTGCTCTTTTAAATAATTTTTGATCATGTTAAATAGAGGCAGAGGAAACATAATATGAAATTGTCCAAAAAAATTTGTGAAAAAAAAAATAGATCAAGACTTCAGCAAGTCTTTATGTAATCGAAATAGAACATGCAAATATCTAAACTCAAGCGACAACCCCATCACATTTCTTAGAGGAATTAACTTTTAAACAAAATACACAAGGGTTTCCCCTTACGGTTCTCCACAAATGGCCAGTATGATGAGAAAACAAGGGAGAGCAGCCAAGGCCACTTTCCTGTTGTGTCTAAACGACCCTGGGTCTACCAGCTTCCTGATCCTCCGCGACAGCTCCACAGAACTGAGGGGCTCCTCTAACTCCTCTTCTTCCCCCTCCTCTTCCTCCCCCTCCTCCTCACCATCCTCTTCACTTGTCTCCTCAGCCCCTCCCAGGTCAACAGGGGTCAGATTGTCCACATTGGCTTGGTAGGGGTTTCTCTGGTAGACTTCACTGTTCATTTTTTTTTTCTAAAGATTCTGCTGAAAAAAAATCAAATAAAGGAATTTTTATAGTGCACAAGTTCTATGTATTCTTAGCTTGTGATTAATCCTAAATCATAAAAATATACTTTTAACAAATGTTTAATGTGGGTACAGAGAAAATGGTAATTTTGCAAAGGCTCATTCCGAATTTTCTCAAACCATTTTGTGCATAGAAATTTTAATTTCAGTCCTGATTGTTATTTTACACTATATTAATCTCTTTGTTTAATACTGCATAACTTACCTATATATACACTAAATAAGCTGCTTCAAAAACACAAATGGGGGGACTTAATTTGAAGAATGAAAAATATTTGGATGTAAAATTCTCATTTCATTTACAAATGCTTCCAGTTTTTTGTCTCATAAATTACTTTCGTAAAATCTTGAAGTAAAGCTAGCTCAACCGCACGCTCGAATCTGAGGAAACCCCCATACATGACGTCAATTGACGCACCAGCAGAGGAAATCCTCTCCAATTAACGTGACGTCACATCGAAGGTGTACAAGATGGCGGCCGTCGGGTGCCTTGAAAGGGACCGCGGGAAGGAAGCTATGGCAAAAGATGGGGCACAGGTGCTCGATTTTTGCCGGAAAAGTGGAGTTAATCGCTCATTTTGCTTTGATGAGAAATCTTGTGAGTGCTTGGGTAAAAATGGTGGATTAATCGAGAAACTTTGCAGACTGAACGGCTCAGTGAAGAATTCCTCGTTCATTGAGCCAGCCACTTCAATGCCCACCCTCCGATCCCGGGGGGACAGAAGGTCATCGGGGTCAGAGCCGCAAAGGAGGAAAAGGAGGCTTTCGAAGGCAGAGAAGGCAGATGTGTAAGTTTGCTCAGAATTTTTTTCTGCAGAGGGTAAAACATGCTGCACATACTTTCTTTGGACAAAGACTTTTGCTGTGGGGCCACCGAGGGGAAATTGAATTTAATACACATTGTCTCGTTGTCAGTCTATCGATTTCTGCATGAAACATTTAATGGGTTCCCCAATACACATTAAGGTCTTTGTGTCATTGATTATGAAGATTTTCAATGGGTTGGGGGGGGGGTAATTTTTTTTAGTTTAATCAAAGATTTTTTTACTTCATATCATGTTTGATAGTTGTATAATTCAAGTCATTGTGGTGTAATAGATAAATGAATGTCCTACGTTAGTATTTGAACTTTAATCATCCCATTGGCCCTTAAAGAAAATATATAAAGAGTGGGGTATTTTTTTCAGTGGGGGGAAGGGGGCGGTTAGAAAAAAAAACATAAAATGTTGAGGTTTAGCATTATAAACACATGTTTAACAATGTTAAATAAGCACGACAACCAATTTTTAAATTTTCTAAAATTGTATTATGGCATTCATTTAAAAATATCCTTATTTTTTAAAATTTTTATTTTAAAATTTTGTAATGGAGTCAAGGAAGTTGCATACACAATTGCATGGAAAATTTGAAAAAATATTACATATCCTGGATGATTTTTTTCCTGGGAGCAGTGATGTCTAGTCAGTTTGTGTGGTTATCGTCAAGTGTACACACATTGTCCCATTGTAGATAAGCCCATAATGGGAGCTCTTAGAAGTATGCAGATATGATCATCAAATTTTTCTGATCATGCTTTTAAAAAAAAAAATCATAAATAAGTATTTTTTGCAATTTGCAAGATTTTAGACATACCAGTGATTTGATTTTCAACACATGTTCATTTTTTGACATATCCTCTATCAAGGGATATTTTTCTCTGGTTATTTTTAAAGCTCGAAATAAAAAAAATAAAATTTAGGTTAAGGATGGGCTCATTAAAAAAAAAAATAGATCAACAACAAAACAATTGAATAAGAAGTATGAATATATAAAACAATGCTAATGCAGCTTATATTTAATAAAGGTTAAAAAAAGAAATCAATATTATGTTATATATATAAAACAATTTCATTGTAAATTGGATTTGAAGTATATGCCAGATGAGTTTTGAAATTACACAAGAGATGAATGCTCTTGTTAACCTTTTGAACTTTGTGACAGAATTCCAACCCTGAGGTCTCTGTGGTTTTCAATGGGGGAGGGGTTATGTTTACCTTGGTAATAAAAAATGAAAGCAAACACAAAAAGGGAGCGTCGGATGACCACAGAATCCATTTTTAAACAGGATCAAGTGCAAGACTCTTAAATATTCTCTTACAATGGCGGAAGAGTTCACTGATGCATTTCTAGTATTATTTCAGTGTCATAACTTTTTTCAGACTTTTGATATGGTATATGCGGTTATTTCATGTTTGGATGAATTAATTAAACCACTTTTGCAAATAATAATACCCACCCTATCCATACTTGGGAGAGAGGGTAACCAAAAGCTTCAAGATAAAAAAAGATATTTTAATTGACTTAGCTGAGCTTTTATTTTTCAGCAGACAATGGCAGAATTGAATATTGTTGGATTTTTTTTTTCAAAAACTAATCTTGACATTGACACATAAATGACATTGATCATGTTGATAAGTGGTTATAAATGAATCATGAACTAAAAAGGGATAAATACATGGACTAAATATATGTTGAGTGGGCAGTGTGCACAATTCATTTTCGAGATACTTACATGACTCAAATCTCAATGAACGTAATTCATATAAGCTTCTATAAATATATTGAATGATCGAGATGCCTTAATGCACTCTTTATATGTTTAACTTGAAGTGCACACTTGAATTGCACATGTATGCACAGCACATTTTTCCCCAGCTTGTAGCAGCTGTTCCCTCTCTCTATGCACAGTATTCATGGTATTAATTGTCACCAACTGAGACTTTTATACTTACAATATAATCTCGGGCATCTCCTAGCTGCAGCAATAAAGATTTTCATTTATTAGTTCTTGGTATTATGCAGAAAACAATGCTGGTTGCACACAGTGAACTAGGAGTCTAATGATCATGCAGATGCCAATTCTTTGCTAGCCAGGCAAGGTGTTTAGGCCACTTTACTCCTCATGGCAGAAGCGACCCCCCACCCCAAAGTTGACTTTCTACTAGGAAGAATTAATGCATTTATCATGTTTATAGCATTGACAGTTTGATTTTAATGTTGATTGCAGATTTTCATGCTTAAGATATTACAATTCTATACCCATGATATCTGTATATTTTATTGCAAGCATATATACCGTACAATAGTTGGGGTGGGGTGAGGATGGGTCGATGGGGTTGTGTGGGAGGGGGGGAGGAATAAAAACAGATATGTACAATCAATCACATGGATTGAAGAAATTTTAACAAACTTGATAAACTTACTCATTTTTTCAAAAAATAGTAATTTGTAATTTAAGCCAGTACAGTGTAATATAGGAACATAAGCTTTGTCTGTCCCTTTAGTTTGGGTTCAAGTTCTTTCACGTAAATGGGTAGAGTTGACAGGCATGTAATCTAATTGTAGTAGGAATTTTGTTGACACAATATCTTTTTTAAAAATCAATGCCTGTTGGTTTAACTACCTGCTCCTAGGCAGGTGTTTTGGGGGAAAATTTATGGGAAGGAAAAGAAAATTTATTCACTCAGTAATGTAAAGTGTTTCTTAAAAAAAAAAAACTGATCATAAATGAAAATATGTGCATTTGCTAACTATGGACATCTCTCTCTCTCTCTTTCCTTTCTCTCTATCTCAGTAATTGCAATATTGTAACAAAATTAATATACATTTTAGTATAATGTACCAATATCATGACTTTTAAAATTCTCCTGTATCGATCGACAAGTTAACTTTGAAAGAATAAATTTTAAAAAGTCAACAAATACACTTTCTTTGAAAAAATTTTCAAGTGAATGGTCATCAAAATACAATGCGCTATATATATATATATATATATATTGTAAATATAAAGTCAACTGCTGTTTTGCCTAGTGGCAGTGTTGAGAAAATATTAAAACAAGTAAACGTAGGTCAATGAACATGATGAAAATATAAATATCTTAATGGTCAACTTTGAATTAGGGTCAATGGCATTTAAATATGCTC
Source organism: Saccostrea cuccullata (assembly GCF_032062105.1). NCBI lineage: Eukaryota > Metazoa > Mollusca > Bivalvia > Ostreida > Ostreidae > Saccostrea > Saccostrea cuccullata. The sequence continues at coordinate 38,223 of NW_026937872.1, read as the reverse complement.
TATCCTTGCTTTCTAACTTGATATAATTTTACTTGTAAGGATCGACTCACAATATGTGATAATGTTTGAATGATTGAATCAAAACAAAAATTCTTGCTATCTTACATTATAATGTATCTATAAGCATTTTGAAGATACAGTTCCCTTTTTTGCTGCAAATTAAAGAACTTCTTACTATAACATTAAGTCTATATAAGTGCAAACTGCTAAATCCTAAATCTCTAAATTCAGTCTCTATATTGAAATTTATAGATTGTGCATGTATGTATATTGAGTCTCAGTGCAAACTGCAAAATCGTAAATCTTCCAAAGCTGTTCCAAGGGAAATCTACAACTTCACACATTTTTATCCACGTTCCCTCTCCACAATGCAATTTCACTGTCAGCTGTGAAGTTATGGTGCTATTTTCGGTGCTTATATTTTTTATCTGCAGGGCCATTGCAAGAATTTCAGTCAAGGATAAAAAATTGCTGAGTGGCTTTAAAAAAAAATAACATAATCACTTTTTCGTGGCAGGTTTTTTGACCCATTTGATAGGCAGAGATAAGTGTTCCCCTTTTCTTCTACACGCTGTCGAGCGAAGCCCTAGTCGCATGCATAATGTTCGTAAATTGAGACATCTCTTAAGGGCTAGACAGAACGATTATCTTTTGATGCACATGAAACTGATCTCTCTCTGTCAGTATATAATTTTACGTGCAGCTAAGTATCTACTTCACATTGTTCGCTTTGTTTATGTTTTGAGTTTTTTTTTCTTTGTTGCATAAGAGCATTTAAAGTGCCTAAATTTACATATGTATAGAAAAAAATTGTTCACTACGTATTAATATTTATTTTAATTATTTTAAAGACTCTAAATTTTTTTAATGATGTGATTAAAATAATTATGGTCATTAATCATTATGATGTTAAATGCATGTATTAGATAGGTATATCACAATGATTTAGCCATGCAGACTCAACAATTCCAATTAAAATAGATGTAACATATCAAATTAACTCATTGGGAGTGTGCATCCAATCTATAATTTTTGCCATGGAAAAAAAAAGGTTTGTGCTTTTCAAGAGTAAAAAGATGATAACAAGTAAAAGTCAAAGTCTAATGCTGTATGTTATACTTAGAGGTAAATTAGTTTAATGTGAAGTAAAGCAATGTGTTTACCACCGCTACCCACCTCCCCCCCCCCCCCCCAAAAAAAATGCAATACAGGGGTTCAAAAATCCTCAAGCCCGACGTCCCGGACTAACAAATTCCGGATCCGGACTCGCCATTTAGAATTCGCCAAAGTCCTGGGACTTGGCTATGTTTCTTGTTTATCTTTTTTTATAAGTTAAAAAAATGATCGTAAAGCTAAAAATAAAGCAAATTCTCAATTGTATTAAGTAAAAATGTGGGTTTGTGGGCGTTAAAATACCCATAAAACATTACGAATACAATCCGTTTTTTTTTTTATTTTCCGTTGCGGTTAGACTCTTGCTTTTACGCAATTCCTCATGTTTCCTCCTATATGACAAACGGCAATGAGTTTGTTAAATTTCGTTTTTAGCTGTGACTTACAGCACATTCTTATTTCTATTTATTGTAACAGATGGTTTATTCAGTAGTGAGTATTTGTAAAAGTTATTGTAATGTACCAGTAATCTATCAGTCTGGTATTGTGTTGAAATACTCATGTATGACTATATGACAGTTTATGTAGGAAAAATAAAACATATATTAACACATATAGTCTTTATTCATTCAATGCAACAAATGAAAATAAATTATAAGTTACATAAATTTAATGATGTATAGGTAAATATGGACTCTGAAATTTCTTCCTCGGACTTGCCTAAAATTTACTCTTCAAGTCCTGGACTTGACCATGACAAAAAAAAATTTGAACCCCTGCAATATGTCAAAACTTATACCCATATACCTATATCCATGCAACCTTGAATTTGTAATCAGATTTTGAATTTGTATGGAAGACTAAAGCTCTCTGCTTTTGTTTTAATAATTGCAACCTTTCTGCTACCTCTCTGTACTAGCAGATCACCTCCGTGATTATTACCAATGATTACAAAATCTTTCAAAGAGACATTTTCTGTTTTCCATGTCCTACTCCTTTTTACAACTTACATTTCTCTCAGCTAGATCTGCTCTGAAGGAGATACATGAACATACCCATGTACTCACTGTCGTCCCATTCCTGAGATTCTTTGATCCACCTAAGTGTTAATCTGTTGTATTAGTCGACATCTGTAGTTGCCGTAGATCTGAGGGCTCAGTGTAATCTGTAACAGTAACCTGCTCGTATTGATTGAGGAAAACGAGATTAAGGCTTCCCTGTCATGTTTGTCATATAATTTTACTAGAAGAACAAAGGAGAGAGAGATCGAGAGAGATTTGCAGAATTAAAAAAAGAAATTCTATTGGAACATATTGAATTTTTATTAAAATTTATCAAATAATTTGAGTGTGTAATAATCCAGTCCCCATCTTGCAAAGCTGTGTCCTTTGCAGCATCATAACTGAATACTCTTAGAGTTAGAAATTTATGCAAAAAATGGTGGCCGTGGGACATAACTTTGTGTAGTTTTTAAAATTAACAAGAGAAACCTCAGTTGAAAGAGGGGAGTTGGGGGTTACTAAGCAATTTAAGCATTTTTTTTTTTTCTTTTCGCCTCAATTTATATCAGTATATAATATAATCATGAATTTTATGTAAGTGACATATGATTGAAGAATTTGACCTTTTAGAAGTAAAAATAAATGATTTAAGAGTTAGAGTACAGTAAATGATATATGAGTTCATGTAAATTTCTTCTGTACTTTTGGTCTTGCATGCACCAAAGCAAAACTTATCAAATTGTCACAAATGAGACATATCTGATACTGTACAGCAATATGTATAATTCATATTGTCTGGGTTTTCCTAATAATTTTAGAATTAGTATAATGGAACCAGCAGAAATAAATGTTGTACTTATAAATTATTTTGTTCAATATTGGAGAAAATAAAAGTTAGAGTATTAAAAGAGGTATTAGTATTATATGTCAAGGTCATTCAAGGGTCAAGGTAATACATGTATTATATTTATCTTAAAAAAAAAAAACAACAGAAAATTTTCTTTTTGTGCATAAATTGTAAAATGGATTTGATATTAGGTATAAAGCTTAAAATATAAGGATTTATTTTAATTAAAATGCCAACTGAGGTAAAAATTTATTCAGACTACGTGGTCATGGCCTTTTAGACCCAGAGGGCAAGAGATCGCCCCATTTTCAAGTTAGTTTACAATCCCTTTTTCTCCTACATGTTAGCCCTGAGTTTGCTGGGGAGGATGAATAGAGAGAAAGAATTGTGCGTTCACCTGACGAGACCTGATGAGGCCCCCGTTTGATCTGGTAAATCTCAGGTTGTTGACTTCGCTCTAGCCTACTGGTTTCCTTCCTTCCAGCACCGACTTGGTTATCTGGGTCAATGAACCGGCCTTGTGTTGCTCCGTTGCTACTGAATTGATTTCTCTGGTACTCTTAGGTGGATATAATTTCTCTCAGTGCTGCATGTTCAAGATGCCAAAAATGTCTTCGAGTACATGTAAAAGTGAAAAATTAAAATAGGTATAGTCGTGTCTTCAGTGAAGTGTTTTTGGAGTATTTTTACCTACATAGATATTCCTTAAGGTTAATTAGTTAAGATTTCTGATTTTAGACTAATTGATTAAGTCATCAAAGCCATTTTTCATCTGTGCCTCTAGAAATAAAAGGTACATTTAGTTGATTTATGTCGGGTTACTAAACTCTCAAGGCCAGTTTATAAGATTCCTAGAATACTTTTTCACCATGTGCAGAATAAGCAGTATTATTTGCTTCCTGAGGTTTTTTGTTCATCAGCAGTATGGGATGGTGAAATGAAAATGAGATGTTGGGAACCTCTTTAATAGATATAACTGTATAGTGTATAATATAATACAGCATGTCTTGAAAGGAGATCAATTCATTGATTTTGGCATACATTTTGATGAGCACTTGACCTACGGATGTAGACCTTCCCTTTCTGTGGGTAGAAAACTTGGTTCTCAAGCTTAAATTTTTCATTGAGGCTGGAACAATTAAAAAAAAACGTGACCTCGATCTCTAGACTTACCGGTAGTGATCTCGATTAACTCCTAGCGTTTTACATGTCTACATTGGTACAATTTTTATAGACGTGACCTGATTTATTAGATATGACCTAGACACTGAGATCAAATATTGATTGGCAACAGTCTCTCGGATATATTTTGTTTGATTTGCTGATTATGAAAGCATTGACAGGTGATAAAGGGGAAAACTATAGGATTTACATGGGCACTACCGCGTTGCTTTGTTTCCTTTATTCTCTCTCCTGGTGTAATTACTCGTTGTTATATAGAGCAGGCGTAATGTTAATTCGATTATTATATGCTGGAGGCTGATTGCCTTAATTTCACAGGATTTATTAGCAATATTAGGTTTTTATGTCACTTTACCATGCTTTATCAAGAGAGGGGAAAAACACATTAAACTTTTAGTTTTATTATATATCTCAATCATTCAGCCACATTCATTATCAAGTTGAAATTAAAAAGGTCTCAAAAACTAGTGATAGAGAGGAGGGGGGACAATAAGTGTTATGATAAAAGGAATTGAAAAAGGTCGATTTAGCTATAGACTCAATGACATGTCCATTTTGTTTTATTTCTTATACAGGTTTAATTAAGTTTTAAATTGTCTACAAAATCCAGGCATTAATTTCTTTGTGATGAATTATCTTGGAATTAATCAACAGATCGAGACCTAACATTTTACTCACTTAGGAATGAAAATAAAAATTCATGTAAGTGAACTTCATCACAGAAATGACTGATTAAAAGACTTTTCAAAAATAATGTTTAATATTCATTAGGGCACTTAGATGTCTTATATGTTTTTGGAAAATGTGTTGTCACAAATAATTTCTCATAAAAATATACCAAAGTTTGATTTTTGTTGTTGATATTGTGAAGTGTGTTTGACTGGAAATCTTGATAAGGAATCTATTGCTATTGATTGACAGCTGTAAGGGTTTGAATGTAAATTGCTTTTATCCCAGCATACTTGAAAAAAAGAAATCCAATAATTCCTCTCCTGACCTAGATCCAGATACATTGTAAAGTTATAATGATTGTAAAAGAACAAATGATTACATGTTACTATTTTTAGAGAAAATTAAAGAAATTTGAAGCACAAAGAGAAAAATTATTTGAGGTTCCCAAACATGGAACACTTTTTAAAGAGAGGAAGAAAAATCATTAAGCTCGATTTAACATTTTGCATCACTCCTACAAAAAAAAAAAAATTGTCTGTGTCATCAAAATGTTTAACAGGAAGGCCCCACATTTGGCACATTTTATAAGCTCTAGGGAAGTGACTCTTAGGAGCAATGTCATGTCAGCCTTTGTGAATTTAAAGGGCTTGTGCCGTAATTTTAACTAACGAAGATCTAATTTCCTGGCAGCATTGATCCACAGATTTTCTGTTGCTTCTGTTGATCTCTTTTCTTAGATATATTGCCATAGTCTCTTTTTTTTGGCCATTATTATCTGCTAATGCCTTGAATTTCTGTGGTATATGATGTTTGTCTTTGGATTGGATGTTATAAATATTTACAACTGCTAATTATTACAGTATTTAAATTCAGTGACTAAAAAAGAAATGGAATGATTTTTTAAGAAAAAAAATAAGCTGTTGTATTTTATCTTTGAAAAACTGGACAATTATCTTGAATTGATTACAATTTTTTAAGTATGAAAAAATATATTAATTTTAATAAAAATAAAAGTTTATGTCAAATTCTACTTTATAGTGTTTGAAAACACAGCTTTCAGCAAAGTATATCAAAAAACATCGAAAGTTTGGAGACTTCAGTCTACGCCAGTTTGCATTTAATACAAGGTTGTCTGTTACATGACTTGCCAGAAAAATGCTTTGCACTTAATTTGTCCAGTTCATTGAGCACACATAGGAATTCATAAAACTTGAAATGAGTTTTTTATTATGGATCTTTTCAAGGGTATAGGTTTTTTGGGGGTAATATCGCACTGGCCTCTAAAAGCCACTCTGTCAGAAATGAAAATGAGGCCATGCCCTGGGTATGAAATAGCAACTTGTGTCTGCTGTCTTTGTCTGGTGGATATTTGATAAGTTCAAGGACAGGTATTTTTATCTACTTTTGGGTTGGAGGTTATTTTGGGTTGTTTATTATGGTTTTCAAAGCTGGCATTTACAAATTATTTTTTCTTGCTTGTATTAAGTGTTTTTGTCATGCACAGTTTTATGTACTAAAAAGAGAAAATTGAAAAGATCACAATTCCCCCTTACATGATATGGAGAGGGGAAAAAATTGTATACCTGTGATATGGGTGTTATGATATTTGATGCGTTTTTATGGGTTTTTTTTTTTTATTTCATGTTCTTCAAATTTTATAACAGATCTATTTGAATTCTTTAACAAAAAAATATTCATTATAAAATAAATATAGAGCCTAAAATATATGTTAATATGTCGAAATGATTACAATATTATAATAAAGTATGATACATAATTACTCATTTTAACGAGTATGATTTAAAAATAAATATCGGTTATAACAATGAAGATATTGTTAATTATTGGATTCATACAACTACAGTACAGGAAGAAAGGAAATTAAGAAGTCCAATTTTGCATTCTGGTAGTTTATAAATTCATGGCTTTTTTCAATGCATTATGTTTGGAGGGGGATCAAGAGTTTTGAGAATTTCCTGCCCATTCATCAATATCAATATTGCAGGGTTTGAATTTAAAGGTTAATGCCTTGAAGGAGAAATTCTTAAGTGATGAATCATATTGCATTACACTTTTATTGTCATGTTTACACACACATTTAGAGGGGCAATTATTTTTAAAATGTGTGTCAGTAGTAATGTGCTCACATGCAAAATTGGAGTTATTCCCCCTGAATTGCAATGTCAAACTCCAAAAATTTGAATTCTTCATATTGATTGTAAATTGTTTTTATTTTGTTCACACATAATTTAAACTTGTTTGCTTTTAGTTTAGATTAAGTAATAATTATGAATTTAAAGAGTAAAAAAAAATGATATAAAGGCAATGACAATATTTATTTATGACAATGGATTTCTCTTGAGGAGCATATTTCATATTTCCTATTTAAGATAGATCTATTTTTACCAGAAATATACTGTTTGACTCTAAAAAATCAGATTTATTAATCACATTGACAATATTGTGATCAGATTAATGTTATTAATAAAAATGTCAAGTACTTATGTCATTTTAAAATCATTTGAATGTAGATCATATTGGAGATCACTGCATGGAAATTCTTGAAATTAATATGAATCATAAATATTATCAAAAGACTTCTATTAATAAAATACCAGAATATTTAATAATATTAAAGATATGAAGTGTTCGTCATTCTTACCATTTAAACCACACTTTGACATTATAAGAACCAATTAGCATCTTAAAAAACATTAAACGATTTTGCAATTTTACACCAAATTTATTAACAGTACTTATATAGGCAAAATGAATTTTAATATTAACATTTTTTTTTTTATTCCTTTATATTTAATTTTTTTTTAAAGAAAATACACAGATGTTTAAATCAATATAAACATGATGAAGATCAAATATTTCATTTTTAAATTATTTCATATTCAAATATGAAACATCTTTCAGTGTATATAATTTAAAAAAAATTAAATAATTTTGCAGATAAAATTGGATTATTAGTTTTCCAAAAATGTTTATTTTAATCCATATATTTCAAGGTCAGCTTCATTTTCTGAATCTTTAAATTGCTTAAATTTTCATGAAGTTTAGTAATTCATTTCTATTCAATTGTCTTTAAATTGTTTTGGATTAAATCAATTGCAAATGCATGGATTTGCATGTGATGTTGTGTATGTGCTTTAGAGGTACGGTTTTTTAAAAACACTTCTATTGTCATTGTTCTATATACATTTACCAGAGTTGTTTGCAAGAAAAGGAGTGTATTTTATGAAAATTGATTTTGTTTTTGGTTTGTCTTAATTTGGTCAATGACGTATATATTTTCAGCATGGTGTATTCAAAATGGTTTAACAAAATTTACTATGACGTGCATATTTAAGTTAAACTATAATACATTTTGGTATAAATTTGTATATACAATTAATTGAAGTCAAGAACAATTATTTTAGTAACATTTTGTGCAACATATAAAAGGAAGCAAATATTTAGAAAAAATTAGTAAACCTTTATAAATTAACTTTCAGAATTTTCAAAATAAATATATAAATTCAATTTTGAATTATTTCAGCAAAAACTGAGATTTAGAGAAAGTATATTAATTTTAGAAGACAATCAAATCTGTATAATTAAAGAATGTATGCTTTTTCTTTTTACGGACCTTTTTCAAACAAAAACTTTAATTTTTAGTAGTTCTAGAACTTATTTGAGTAAACAATGACTTACAAATATTTATAGAACGCTCAACGTCACAGACTGACGATAGATAATATTCACTTGGTCAGAATATAGAAATCTGTGTCAATGTGTCACACAATGCTTAGCAGAGAGCATCGACATGACACAGATAGGAGTTCCTGTATTTATATATTATACATAATGTACTAAAGTGTCCAAGTTCAATGAACTGAACAATAAGTGCCGGCTGTCAGTTTTACATGTAATCATCCACTGGTGAAATAGAAAAAAAAAGTGGGTTACGTATATATGAGGTGAACGGTAATGCCCTAGCGTTAGCCGATAGAGTACGTGAAACTCTTCACAGCCATGCTGACTGAGTTCATTCCTTTGTTCTGGTTTTCTGTCTCACTCTGGTCTTGAGGCCTTGTCATACATTGACAATTGTAATTATTCGATGCCTAGTGATTTAAGTAGTGATTTTTTTCTTCCTTCGCTTCAGTGGAATATATTAGTTGTGGATTTTGGAAAGATAATTGCATGTGTGAAGAAATTTTGAGGAATCATATAGCAATTTCTTTTTATGTGATCTTGGAATTCTTTAAGTGTGGAAGGAGGATCTATAAATTTGGAATTTTTGTGAAACTTCTAATAAAAGGAAATTGTGCCTAGTGTTTATTTTTCCCCCTTAATTTTGTGTACAGAAAGTTAGTTTAGAGCAGCATTCGACCTGAAAGAATATAATAGTTTGTAGCAAAGGGGGATATAAAAATTCAATATTTTGATGTGTTTGAAATATGTCTTGTGCAGACATTATTTAACCCCTTTGTTCCAAAGAATGGTTAAAAAATATACATATTGATATATTGCTCCCTTTAATGTTTGCCTAAAAAAAGCCTCAAAGATAACAAAGATCTCGACGAATACTTTTCTTATCCAGACCACTGTTGAAACGGAGGTAATCAAATATGAAGACTTTTGTATCGACGTCTGCTCAAATGTCAGTGTCGAAAGACTGGAAAAACCTCGTAATATAGAGAGAAGAGATTTTTTTCTCCACTTTTCTCTCAATTTGTTGTTTAACCCTTGTGAAGGGACAAATCATTCTTCATTTTCTTCCCCCCCAAAAAACCCTGTGAAGTCACTGAAATGAGAAAAGAGGAAATGTAAACAAAGCTAGACACATGTCGAACCTGCCAGAGATCGCATTGAACTTCATGCTCGGGCTAGACCCCGCCAGGTAATTGTTTATTTTGGGTTCTGGGTTATGATATATTTATTGCTCAGGTGTTGTATATAGACTTGTGCAAGGTCACCATTTTTCATGGGAAGGATCTGAGAGTTCTCCTATCCCTCAATTCCTGCTTGAATAATTCTTTTGTGTTTTAATGATTTGGTTATTAAAATGTTGTAATGATCAAATTTTTTAATGTACTCTTGCACTTGCTTGCCATGACAATTTGATATTTCCTTAAACAAAAGGCTTTGTCATGTTTTATTATTAATGGTTTTCATTAAGAATTTTTTTTTTTTGATTTTTGTGAATGGAATATATATGAGGTAATTTGTTTGATGCAGTTTTTATTTCAAACTTTAATGTAATTTTTAAGAGCACTTGAAATCGCATTGATCAGGAAACAGAATTTAGGTTTATATGAAAAAAGTTGTGTTAGATTTGTTGATTTTTATTAAAATGACTACTTTTCATGACTACCACTAACCAGTTACTGCAATGCATGTACATATATTATTGTAGGAATGAAAGATGTACAATAATAATCAACGATGCTGTGTTTATCCCCCCTGTGGCCGACAATCTGTCAGATTTCTCTGATGGGGGGTAATATAAGTTTCTGTTTTGCATTCCTGCAATTATTCATTTATCCTGAACTGTCAGTTTTTATTTTTGTAACATTAATATCTACTGTTTATATGTCAATTTCTATGCTGAAAATTTTCAATATCATGTACTAAAATGTATTGATTACTTCGTTCATTGATTTTAAAGAAAAAGTTAATTTAGTATAATATCGTAGTGGTAACTACGACAATATTTTTAGATATAAAAATCATGAAAATGATGACCCAACACATTTTCGTATATTTTTATGGTATCTCTACCAGTCTGCAATATCTTCTCTAGTTCTTGCTGTGTTAACCCAGTGCATTTTGATCAACTTTTTAAAGGATTTTTATACTTTGATTGGCAGACGGCACTATGCACTCATTTAATTGTCACTGTTCATTCTGTGTCTGTCTGTCTGACATACTTTTGAATTATGTTAGGATGACCTATTTAAGTACAGTACAAAATATTTAAAGCTATTAAAGTGAGTGCACATGACATGCACATATTCAGGAGCTATTATGGGGCTTAATTCACCACCACCCCACCCCCACCCCAACTCTCCACCAAACATTTTCATTGATTCCCAAGCCAACTACCCTCACTGTAAAGTAACCCCTCTTACTCAAAATGTTGAAGTTTTGCCTGTACGACAATGACGATGTTGAAGTTAGGAAGAATTTACTGAATTGTGTGATTTTGTACAAATGGTTTGAAATATAATGGAATTGTTTTCTGCATTTAATGAAAAAACTGCAGCAGAGACCACTAAACTGAGAGAAATTTGTTCTATGTGGCGATAGTGAGTTAAGAACCAATATGCCATATTTAACAGTTTAATATGGGTTACATGTGTGAAAAAATATCAATAGTTATTTAACTTTCAAATATTGAGCACTACCTATTAAATGATATATATAGCTACCTGACAAAGAAGTGTGTTACTTGCTGATAATAAAAGGTATGGGTGTCATCCTGTGCACGTAACAGTTTGTTATTTTTTCAGTTACTGTAAATGCAGTAATTTAATATGTATGTGGGAGTAATTTACATGAAGCACTCAAAAATATGTGTATTTTATTCAACAGTAACAATATTTAGACTAGATTCTTAGATACAAGTCCCATTTATTCTTCTACTTTTCAAGCAGACCGATCGCAAAAATGTAAAGTAGCAATGGCAGGTCATTTGAATGGGATTTTCAGAACATTAGAGACTGCATTGATTTTTTTATTTCCGATTTATTGTACTGTCTTTGAGGTGCTTGTAACTTTGTGAGATAATTTTTTCCTTTCATATATAGTAGATTTTCAAGCAATGGGTGAGGGAGGAATTTTTATGTTGTGCTGTCTGAATGCAAAATATATATTCTCTGTATTAATGAATTGACAGCTTTTTAATTAATGAATATAAAATACTAAATTTGAAACCAAAAATAATTTGATTAAAAAATATTAAGTCTTCCCAGAACTGATACAATTAGTCGAACAGCAACAGACATACAAGTCAGGTATTTTTACAATTAATAAAAAGATGATTGAACTACGAATCTCTTAACCTTTGATGTTTAAATTTCATGTCAAATGAAACTGGCTAACAGGAAAATCATTATACAAATACAGAGATTTCATAATGCATTAAAAAAACACAATGTTATGATACACTTAACTTTTAAATTGTTTACAAGGTTATTCCTTCGAGAACATTAAGAAACTTTGAGCCACATTGTTTATAAACTTGAAAGTAGGTCACTGTACGTGTTACACAATGTTTATATATAAGTATGTTATACTTAAGACTGTATTATAATTAAATGTCTATGGTTGTACTTTTCATGGAGAAATTAATTTTTGGCCTTAATTAAGTGTATGCGTTACATAAGGAGTGCTATTTATAAAGAGGTAGAATAATAATTTGATGCGTATAATAAAAAGATGTCATCTTGCTCACATCTCTAATTTATACAATTAAGCAATTAAGGATGTGAAAATTGGTCCTTTAGGCTTAAATGTGTTGCAGTAGGGGCTAGCACAAAAAAGTTCCTTCACTGCTCATGTTGCTCATGTAAGTGTTGAATACAGGCCGGGGGTGGGGGGGGGGAGGGGGTAGGGCATAAAACTTAAGAGAGCTCACTATTATTTTCATGCAGTCTTAATTTTCCATTATGTATTCCTTTGGAAAAAGTGAGACTGAGATCATAAGTGAGCTTGTCTAAGTTTTATGGCCCCCAAGTCTGGTTTAAATCGGCAGCGGACAGTGGCAAATCAGGAGGGGTCTCATTTTAGTGAAAAATGTTTGAAGGGATCAACTTTAAACAAACAAGCAATTAATGAAATTCAAGATGTTTATAATAATTATGGGTACTTATACATGATATATTTTTTTTATTATGACCCTTCAATGCTATTGATATGATGATTTTGATATTAGATACATGTACGAATAAGTTTCTTATTTATTTTCATTGATTTTTTTTTTTCTTTTGGAGGTTTATCAACCACTATTCTCAGTTTTCATTATTGCATTTATCAGAAAAATCAATATTTGATCTCTCTCTCTCTTTCTCTCTCTCTCTCTCTCTCTCTCTCTTTTCAATAGCTAGATATCTTAGAACTTCCCAAGCATTTAAGGAAGTGAAAAGTCTCACACTTTCTTGACAGAAAGCAGGAAAAGATCTAGATCATTATTTCAAAACTGTGAATTACTGGAATGTATGTTTATTATGAAAGTAAAAATAGAGTTAAGTTTTATAGTGTATGCAGTTTCCAGGAAAACAAACTAGCTGCTCCAATATACTTGTGGTTTGTGGTTTTAATGCAACTCCAGTATCACTGCTTTCTCGACAATGTCAAAGCTGTGTACATGCTGATAATTACATGCATATATCAGACACAGAAAAATTTACTTCTCTCTAAAAATTGTTTGTTTGGTTTTAAATGTCCCTTCTAGAATTTTTCATTCATACCTATAGACTGAGTGTTATGGCACTTTGGACCATTGAGCATTAAGGGAATTCTTTTTCTTGCCAGAACCTACTGCAATTTACAGGATCTCTGTTTATATATGGTCTCATGCGAAGGACTGATCTCTGGGTCCAAGCAGTGAGATTTGAACCTACAACATCAGAGGATCACTGAAACTCTTGAGCAGATGCTTTAACCACTGTGCCATGCTGGCCACTTATTTTAAATGATAGATTTATGATCCCCAGGGAAATTCTTCATAAATTAATTCATCAAAGTCTTTATTTGGGAAAAAAAAACTTTGGATTTGTGAGATGGAATGTTTTAACCTAAAAATGTGTTGCATGAGAATGTATTTAATATATGAAAAGAAAAAAATTAAGAGAAAAGAAGACAGCAGATTTTGATGGACTTAAAAGATGAATTGATAATTTTTCAGAATTGATTTTTTTAAAGACAATTGAGCATAATCCCTTGATGTGAACTAATCTTTAAATTCATCTGCTTGCGTAATTGTAATACATATGTCATTTTTTGCACTCAGTGTATACTTTAAAAAAAAAAATCAATATCTCAGGTTATATAAGTAGTATGATGTGATAACAAATAGATTGAATCCGCTATGATCTTTGTGTGGGTATTGCAGTAAATTATGTATCGACTGTTGTCATTTTCACAAAGTATTAATGCGCGTCATCAAACTTTTTTTTTTAAAACCATCTCGACTGACATGGCATATATATTTAGCAGACGTCACCTACGACATGTGATATTTGCACCCACACACAAAATATATATATGCTTCTGTATATGTGTGCGCTTAATATATTTAGTAATGAAAGGACTGTAACACATCTTTTTTGGTTGAAAAGTACTTTTTCTTGGTCCAAAGGTTACCGAACAATTATGTTTGGAGTGGACTATTCTTTATTCAATATGGACCCATATAACTGGGGAATTTCGTTCGGAAATATGCAAGGGTATTTAATAATTTTTCAGTTGAATATTGATGAATCAAGATTTTATGTTTAGATGTTCTGAAGTCATTTAATTTTGTTTTATGGTCATTTAATGTTGTTCATAAAATGATACTCTAAAGCTCTCAAAAGCTTTTTTGATACTTAATATATAATCATGCTGATATTGATAAATGTGATATATTAATTAAGTTTGATTTATTGACAATTTTTATTTCACAGCTACTTAACTTAAAATTTAACAAAAAGTATTATAAAAAAGACATCCTGGAATGACTTAACGCAATGTTTTAAACATATCTAATTTAAATAACGATAAAAACAGTTGATGTATTATCAGGCAAAAACCTTTTACTCTGAGGAAACACTATATTTTCTGTGATCTTGTGAAAGTTCGGGATTTTAGTTTTAGATTGATTAGCAGCACGTTCTGCTGCACTCTGAAGATAGATATGTATACTATAAATATACTGCTGAGGTTTCTATTTTATCTTTCTAATCCTTGTTCAATTCCAAGTGGATTTCTGGTACAGACAACTGATTGAAGTTTATTGGTACTAGTTATACCATTCCTAAAGGAAGTTATATAACTTGAGAAGGTGAAAAGGGAGCGTTGGTTGTTCTTTTTCCTGAGATTATGGATTAGATATATATTTTTAAAAAAAGAATTGGTGTTGATACTTTTTTTTGGAAGTTTGAGTAGGATTTTTTGGAGTATCCCTGTATAAACTATATACATGTGCCAAGTACTGCCAACTTATTAAATGTGCCATTTTGAAAAATCTGTTCATTGGCATTTGACATGCTTCAAATTCATATTATCAGACAAGTAAAATTCTAGTCCAAAATATCCGACGGATTAGTAAACTTCCTGGAAACGGTGTATTTGATTTAAAATACTTGTGTTATGCTCCATTTAGTTTCAGTTCTGTGTGTATTTAAACCTTATAATAAGAGTTATTTCCCTTTTATTCATAGTCAGACTTTCTTAATGTTATCTTTAATTCACTTTTATCTCAAAGTGTTTTTTTCTCTCAGCCCCATCTATTTTTAATCATTGGCCAATGGGGTTTGACTGTATAATGTTCATTTTTTCAAAACTTCATGCACTCATTGATGAATTGTGTTGTTGTATTTTGTAGGTGTGTAACAGAAGAAAAGATAGCCTGTCAGCTGCCTTGTGTCCAAGATTTGTTCTCCAGGAAAAATGGAGTCAAAAGGTAAAAATAAGAAAATGAAAATATGCCTTAATTCTCATCCATATAGATCAGGGGAGTTGATGCAAATAGCTGAAAATATCTCTCTTGATGAAAATGATTGTTAGTAGATTCTCATCTTTTCTAGCCAACGGTTTAATTTAGCACCCCCAACCCACCTCTCTTTCTTCCTCCTCAGGAATCCATGCAATCAAATTCTTATGACACATGAGTTTTTCCTCAAACCACAAATATTTGACCCCACGAAAATCTGTGATTTTACAGTATCGGAAATAGATAAATTGCCTTTCCTGACATTGTCATGCTCAGCACAATTTCAAGATAGTTTAGAAGTTTTCTGGGTGAAGGTTGGATACATGAAACCATGCAAAGACAAATTCGGGATGAAATATCAGTTTTCTTAATGTACAGGGAAAATTCAAAGTGTCTGATATTACATAACCGAACAACATTATGACATGGTTCAGATAATTATCAAGACTGAAAATGACAAAGCATATTTAATGTCTTAAAAGCAGTCAGCTCTTTGACGATTTGCAACGAAGTTATGTTTATAATGAATTCATACTAAATTTTTGCTCTCATAAGAAATTAAAATTGTTTCTGAGTAGATCAATTCATTTCTTTTTTCACCCTAAATGAATTTTTGGAGGAAAAAAGAATTTCTAGATACGCATATATATATACAAGCTTTGTATTTTTAAAGTGTTATCGAAAAATTAGCAGGAAAGGGTGGGGGGAGGGGGTGTCATTTTTGAGCTTTTAAATTTAAGCAAAGAGAATTATACAAAATTTTACAATTATTTAGATCAAAGTTTCCTTTTGTATATTAATGGTTGTACAAATTACATGTTCAATAATTGGTTTTAGAAATAGGCCATCAGGTGTAGAAATAAGATGAAAGATCGAGGATTCCATTGAAGATTGCATGCTGCAGTGCAGTATTCTGTGTCCTATTAAATAAATGAAACCTAGTTTCTTTGAATCGAATTGAGAGTGGAGGAGGATTTGAATTTCATGCCTTTAGGGAGTTTTTTTTTTTTTTTTATTTTGCATCATGAAATCATGGATTTACGTATTTTATTAGGGTGTAGTTTGTTAGTTAGTCAGCTATTTTGTTGTTATAGAAACTGAATGGTTATAATTACTTATTTTGTGGCATAGTTATTTGTAGCTCAGTATGGGTTTTGAGTAGATCAAGGGCAAGAATCTAAAATTGCTTCAATCAGATGTTTTCATTCACGTAAAATTCTGGATGAAACTTGAACAAATATTTTATGGTCTGATAGTCTGACATTAAACCTGACATTTCATATTTTTAATAATAGATAAGACATTATTGGTATAGCGAGAGAACAGAAGTCAGTGTATGAATATCTTCGTTTTATTAATAAAAATTCTGTTAAATTCTCAAGCCCATGTATGAAATTGAAGATAGTTTTCAACTTGAATTGTGAAAGGATGGAAAATGCAGATAGAGACAGTGCAGATCAGTACAGTGTAGAATCAGAAATGAATTGTTTAATTCGCCTCGAACAACAGAAAATCTGGGGAGGGAGGCCGTCTCATGTCCTTACACTGCCAGTGGGTCTTCCATTGACAGAGGATTAAGCTGTCAACTGCATTGACAGTGAGCTTTCATTGAAATCCATAGGTCAACACCAGGGGGTCACCATCTGCACTCGGTGGAATCCTCGCCCCGTCCTCTTATTGTAACGCTTGGAAGTTTTGTCAGGTTACACAGTTTTATGATAATTTCAATGGACAGGATTTTTTATGGGGGGTCTAGTGCATTGACAAATTATGAATTGGAATAAAAAAAAAACCTTTTCTGTAACAAGTGCACTTCATAGAGCTTGTGTAGTTAAGATTAATTAAGTTTGAATGGATGAATGCATGCAGTGAATGTTAATTTCATTTGTTTTGTCTTGGTTGTGACCAGTGCAAGTAAATCCTTGGATCATACCCATCTTTAGATTGTCAGTATTTTTAGCTCACCTCAACGAAGTTGGGGGAGCTTATGTAATACCCTCGGCGTCGGCGTCCCAGGTTAAGGTTAAGTTTTTTGGAGCAGTTTTCTTTTTAAGTACTTTTATGTCCTATATTGATTAGACATGCATGGAAGATGGTTCTACTGTGTTTCATTGTACCATTCAAAGTTTCAGATGCTGCAGTTTCAGCAAAGGAATGACCAGGTTAATGTTTTTGGAGCAGGTTAACATTTTTGGTGCAGTTTTTGGTGTAGATTTCATTTCCAAGTTACTATAAGCCCTATGTTGACCAAACTTGCATGGATGATACATCTAAGGATGCATACTACCGGGCTTGCTTCGGATGCTGAATCTGACCTACATTTTCCGGTTGAGTGAACAGGTTAAAGTTTTTGGTGCAGGTTTCATTTCCAAGTAACTATAAGTCCTATGTTGACCAAACTTGCATGGATGATACATCTAAGGATGGATACTACCAGGCTTGCTTCGGATGCTGAATCTGACCTACATTTTCCAGTTGAGTGAACAGGTTAAAGTTTTTGGTGCAGGTTTCATTTGCAAGTAACTTTAAGCCCTATGTTGACCAAACTTGCATGGATGATACATCTAAGGATGCACACTACTGGGCTTGCTTCGGATGCTGAATCTGACCTACATTTTCTGGTTGAGTGAACAGGTTAAAGTTTTTGGTGCAGGTTTCATTTCCAAGTAACTATAAGTCCTGTGTTGACCAATCTTGCATGGATGATACATCTAAGGATGCATACTACCAGGCTTGCTTCAGATGCTGAATCTGACCTACTTTTTGTGGATGACTGAAAATGTTAGTTTTTAATACATGTTTCATTTCCAATTAACTATGAGCCCTATAATGAGCAAACTTGCATGGACGATACATCTTAGGATGCACACTAATGGACTTGCTTCGGATGCTGAATTTGACATACATTTTTCAGATAATAGACCAGGTAAAAGTTATGGTTGCAGGTCTATTACCAAAAACCTATAAGGCTCATATAACATAGTATAAACCGAACTTGCACAAATGTTGCATCAAGAGATGAAAATCTCAAATTTGCTTCAGATGCTGGATTTTGATTACATTTTCATTAAGAAGAACTAGTTTAAATTTTTTATGTAGGTCTATTTCAAAGTATCAGATCAAAATTGCTTAAATATTTTCATTTTTGGAATGTACACTTTGTTTTTTGTTAATTGTGTGACTTTGCCTTACTTAAAGACATTTACATTCGTTGAGGTGAGCTCTGTAATCTCTGATTACCTATGTTTATTCGCCAGTAGGAATGAGAGGCACCTAAGAATAAGTTCATGTAGTCCAAGATTCCTCCAGCTCTTAATTATTCCCCCCCCCCCCCCTCCCACCCTCACTCACCTCACCCCCACCCCCAAAGCTTCTATATTTTGACATTACTATTACAAGGAAAATGTGGGGCTAGAAGAATAAGCTGATACATGTATATAGCTACCAGCCCAGAGTAATTTGTTTAAAAAGGATTTTCGAAATTGGGACACATTTGATGATGTATCGATTTTTTTCATCTTCATGAGAGCTCTTCAAGTTTGTCAAACTCTGTCCTTGACCTTTCTTTTGACCTTGAATATAAAATTTCTGATTTCTTGACATGAATTAAGTGGAGCTAGGACAGGGTTTTTCTTTTCTTATGTACAGAACCTCTTGTAGTTGAAACAATTATACCAAAATATTTACATACACTTATTAATTTAAAACAAAAATGTCCTAATCCTCATTTTGAAGAAAATATCTGAAAGACTTTTTAAATATATATATATTGCATTTGTGTGATTTTTCCTGGACTATTGAATCTCAAATTGTTATTTCAAAAACTGCATGCACTCTTAAATGTTACATAAATGCATGATGTAGTAGCATCATTGTTGAGATCGAGCTTCTATTACTTAAGACTATGACGTTCAATGAATCAGGTACGCGGGTCCCATTGAGGAAGATGTCTGAAAACCTGACGAATTTCATGAATTTCTGAAGATTTTCACCTGTTTTCTCCAAAAATAGCTGCGTTATAAACAGGACCAATCATCACAATGGGAGCAGCTGGTTAAAACTGCGATATTTTGACATGTATTGTTCTGGCTGTGAATGCCATGTGGGGCCTGTCAACATAAAGAAAAGTGTATTCATTTGCTGTTTCCCAAACTGTAATGTTGGTACTCGAGTTAAAGTTTCTAATACCATTATATGATACGTAATCTAGATTCTAAATTTATCTGAAATATTATTATCTTTCTGTAAGTAATACAGCTTAAAATTACATGGTAGATATGTGATATCACAATCTGTTTAGTTCAACAATTAAATTTGATGACAAGAGGTCACTTTTGACATTAATGTCATGGCAACAATGTCATGTGACAGGTTGCATGTGACATGCTTAACATTTGCGAGCAGATTAATAGTATATATAGATAGATTTCTAGAATATTACTTGCATAATTTATATATCAGTGATAAAATTTTCAAGGGAAGATAGGATATTCTACATTGATCATGTCGATGGCATTTCAAATATTTTAAGTAAGGAAGGCAAATTTTTAAAATGTTTATTGATTATTACATGTATCCATGGTCTTCTTTGATTTTAATAAAAGTAACATGATAATAAAATAAGTCAATTTCAAGTTGTTTTATATTTTATAATCATTGATTAATCCTCTTTGAACATATTTGTGGAGAAGTACTTGAATGTTTTAAAGCCGATTCTTTTGGGGTATGGGGATGTCTATTTTAGTAATATTTTTGCATTACTATAAATTGTTAATCAGATTAACTTATAATTTTAATTTTCTCTTTTTTTTCAGTTTCAGCGATGAAGAGATGCCACATGTCATGGAGAGTGTCTGCATGCCTGACACCACGCGACAAGACAGCGTGGCGACATGTTCCAGCGAGGGATCGCTCGACGCCTCACCGCTGACGCACGACGGAGGCTGCTCGGTTACCCCTGACAACTCGCGCTCATGTACACCTTCCTCCATGAGCTGCTTGCTGAGCCCCATCAGTAAGGATTCCCGCTCAGCTGACAGCTCGCAATGTGAATGCAAGGACACACCCCCTCCGCCTTTGACATGCAAGTGGAAAGACTGTGAATGTGAAGACTTCGAACCGCACGGAATCTTAGAACACATCAAGTCAAAACATGTGGATTCTCAGAAAGGGAAAAAAGTCTCATGCCTGTGGGAAGGGTGTAAGGTGTATAGTGTACAGTCCAAATCACGAGCGTGGCTCGAACACCACGTGGTGTGTCATTGTGGCGACAAGCCCTTCCGATGCATTGTGGATGGGTGTTCTTTGAGTTTTACGTCACATAAGTTATTGGAGAAGCATGTTAACAATCATTTCAAGTTACAGCAGGTGCAGGGTCCCAGGCAGGCCAAGTCACGCGAGGACACGCCCACCAAGATGTGGAAACGGAGGAAGTGTCGTCGAAGTCGGCCTCCTGGGGGTACGTATTTCACGGGGTCAGATTCAATGAAGTCTTAATATTTATGTCAGGTATTTTACAGGAGTGGATCCATAAACTCCTTATCAACATCATTGTATCCATGTACAAATCACACCTTGTTTGCAATATTTTGCTGGAGTGGATCCATAAACTGTATATATTTATATATATGTATTTAATATGTACAAAACTCAAGATTACCCATCTTTACCTTTTCAAAAGCCTAAAAAAAAGTGTGCAAATGCATGAAAAGTTCAAGGTCGATTTCAGAAAAAGCATTATAGTATAAGTAAAATTAGCATTGAAGTGTAGTTGAAAGCTCATAACTATGTCATACGCAGATTGCTCATAAATTGAGGGTGTGTCATGACCTTGACTCAAGGTCATTTCTGCAAGTTGAAGCTCACGGTTATATGTTAAAACTCATGGGAGGCCTATAAATTTAACTGGAGACAAAAAAGTGCATATCCAATATTCCACCATATTTGGGGGTGGGTGGGGTGGTGGGTATGAGGTTACTCTAGTTTGACACAGACAAATGCTGTATAAAATATAGATAATTCATTTACAATAATAAAAGTATTTATTCATGCCCAGAAGTTGAAATTTCATTTAAATACTAAGTACAATTCTTAAAATACTCTGAGAACAACCTAGTTTTACTTAGATAATATTTCTAACTTTAGAAAACTTACCCCCCCCCCTCCAAAAAAAATCCCCTGCATAATAAAACATTTGGAGTATAAAAGATGTATCATGGAGAAAAATATACCTAAATATTCTTGGACTGTGGCCGATTAATTGTCATATATAAAGATTCATGTCTAAGCCAGAATGGAAATGAAGCTCTGAAGTTGAATGCCCATATAAATGTGTCAAAACTGCCATCCTATCATGTTTTATATGGTCTGTCTGATTTTGAGAGAGCCACTGAAAAATTACTTTTACAATAACATGGTTTATGTCTCCCATTTTAAAGGGAATTATTTTGTATTTAATTAGTTTAAAAAGTGAAAATTAAGTATGAAAATGACAAACATGAAAGAATGGTGAAATTGTGAAGATGTACCTTAATTTCTATTTATTAGAAGCATAATCTGTTTCTGAATCAATTATTGTACAAAATGGCCATAATCATGATTTTATTAATAATTAGTAGTTGAAAAGTTAATATTACATGTATTATAGAGGTCAATGTCAAGGTTCATGCCAGGTCAAGGTCAGGTTATATATTAAGGATTATAAACTTATAAAAGAATTAGATGACATTCTACATGCATTATGTGCAAATTTTGGGGTCTAGGATAGAAGTAAATTAAAATTGACAATTCAAATTTTTTTTTTTAAAAATAATGTATAAATTTGTTATGATTGATGCATGGCCTTTCAAAAGAGAATTTTATTTTCACATGATGCATATATACAAGCACTGCTCCAATACTTCTAGTCAGGAAGCTAAATGAAAAGTCTTTGTATCAATTTTTTTTTTCATTCAGAGTCTCCATGTATTTTAATTCATATCTGCCATCATTTTGGTAAAAAAAACAAGATGTGTTTTTGAAACACTATGCGCCCGACGGCAACAAAGTTAAAAAAAATATTTACAGAAGATAAGTCAAGGTCACAAGGTCATTGACCTTGGTGTCATTTGAAAAACTTCATTAGTGGAGTATGCACACCAAATATGAAGTCTCTATCTGTCATGGTTCAAAAGTTATGGAGAAAGTTTGTAAAATCTATTTTTAGCATAAATGTCACAGTCAAGGTCACAAGGTCATTGACCTTGGAGTCATTTGAAAGAGCGTCATTGGTGGAGTATGCATATCAAATATGAAAGTCTCCATCTCTCATGGTTCAAAAGTTATGGCGAAAATTCGAAAAAGCTATTTTTAGCAAATAGGTCACAGTCAAGGTCACAAGGTAATTGACCTTGGTGTCATTTGAAAGAACTTATTGGTGGAGTATGCATACCAAATATGAAGTCTCTACCTTTCATGGTTTAAAAGTTATGGCGAAGGTTAAAGTTTACAGACAAACAAACAGACAGGACAAAAACAGTATACGTCCCGGATCTATCGATCCGGGCGCATAAAAATTCAAACAACAAAATCGATAACAGTTGCACCCACTTCTGTGTCAGTATTGCTTGATTTATTTATAACAGATTTATCAAGGTCATGTTACACAATCAACCCACACCTTGTGTAGGCAAAATAGTATTATTTCCCTCTGTGTACATTAAAATATGTGAAATTCAGACATCCCCCAACAATGTATCTTGCTAGTGGTTTATAAATACACTGGGGAGCCATGTTTATTTTCTGCAGTGTAAGCTTCCGTTGTTATGTAATATATCCCAGATTCTCTGAAACCAAAAAAAAATAATTCATAGAAAAAATGGTGCCAAAATATTAGCCGTGCAATGATGGGGATAGACAGGCACCTGCTACTGTTTATAAGTGTATACAATAATACTTGTAGGATTTATGTATACATACATGCTCAGAGACTGCATGTACTAGATGAATAATGTATGTGAAGCAGGATTCCAACTGCTATAATTGATAAATATGCTCTCTCCTTAACACCCACTTTTACAATATTACATCATAAATTAAATGCTTAAAAAAAATAGGTAGCCCATAATTATTGTCCCCACCCCCACCCTACCCTCTGGAGTCTGGATAAAAAATATAGGTTGATTGTAAAATCCCAGAGGTGTAGAAGTCAAAACAATTGTACCTGGTACTTTGAAATCATAGGTGCTAGAATTGCATGTTTACATACCATGTAATGATATTAATGACCAATTTTAAAATTAAATTTGTAGGAAACAAGTTTCAAGTTTTCAATACTATATGAATGAATTTCAAGACTTCAATATTCAAATGATATTTTCTCTACAATTCTAGCTTTATCAAGTCGGTTGTAATATAAGTGTGATAGATCATTTAGATTTTCCCCCTTCAGTCTGAAAGATATGAAATATGATATACTAGCTGACTTTTAGGACAATATTCCATGGGTGGTTTTTATGTCATGAAAATTTTATGAATGAATTAGGTTTAAAAAAAATTGCTTGTCCTTTGTATGGATTTTTCATGCTTCGAGATATTTTCTTTATTGACTCATATAAAGGGTTCATGATCGTCATTTGAAAACAGATTTATTAGATGGGGAAAAAGAGATGATTTTCTACTCATTTCTACTTCATTTAAATTAGATAGAGAGGAGAGGGGGGCTAATTAGACCATTTACTCCAGAATTTATGTCAGTATGGGTAAAAATTATTCAGATTAAACAATTTTTTGTAGATTGTGTCTATACAAACCCATATAATTTTTGGATCGTTTTATCTCTTCTGATAATGTTGAAGGCATAATAATTAAAACCAGAAATCATGGACTTTCTTTATTTAAGAACTTACAGATAAACAAGGAATGAACTTGATGTACTGATGTGTTTGTCCCTTTGGGGGGGGGGGGGCTTGTTTTTTTTATTTTACTAAAATTAAGTAGAGTTCTTGGGATTATTAGGTACAAGAAATAAAATTCAAATTCAATTGAGTAATTTTTTTTTTCCAATGGTTTCAATTTTATGTAGCGCTTGACTAAAGCATATTGTACATGAACAAAGACACACAGAATAAATTTAATGTGCGTTTGTGTATTTTCAGTAGCTGATATAGTTTTTTTTCAGCTGAATGATTGATTGATCTGTTTCCATGAGATAACAAATGTGAACAAATATCCACTGTATTTTCACAAATGTTTCATTTTATTCAGATCTTTCCCTTCCCTTGCTACAATGTATATCTTTTAATTAATTATATGTCATGAAATTCTATATATTTTTTTTTATCTTGAAAGACCACAGTTTACACTAACAAGTGCACTGTATAGAACTACATATAAGCCATAAAAATCTAGTTTTGTGCAACTACATGCAGTTAAAGGGAGGCAACTTCCATACTTGCATACATGAAGACAGCTATTTAATTTTAGTTAAAATCTTGAATGCACAAAAGATTCTTACTGATCGATCAACCTGATGAAAAATGCAAAGAAGGGATCCAAACTTAACAAATACAATTGTCCAGTAAGAATTTTATTTAAATGAAAAATCCTAGCAGCATTCATATATAGCCCTCTCCTATTTATTGTATCTGATATTTCCTCCCTAGAAAAAAAGGAGAGGGCTACATATTATTCCAGTTAATAAAATCCCTGGCCTGCTTCATTGTTTGTTTGTTTGTTTTTTTTCAGTGAAACAGGTGGATTTTTTAGATGATGGTATAATGAGAGAATTCACTCCCTAAACTATTTCATTTACTGTATGTGTGTTGTTTTTTTTTTTCAGTGAAGCAGGTGGATTTTTTTGATGATGGTATAATGGAGAGGATACAGGAGGACCTGACCCACACGACAGAACTCTCACACATTGATCTCAACGGCAGCTCCCACTCCGCCACATTCCACAGCCAAGTAAGTCCTCTCATTCCCACTCCGCCACATTCCACAGCCAAGTAAGTCATCTCAATCCCACTCCGCCACATTCCACAACCAAGTAAGTCCTCTCACTCCCACTCCGCCACATTCCACAGCCAAGTAAGTCATCTCAATCCCACTCCGCCACATTCCACAACCAAGTAAGTCCTCTCACTCCCACTCCGCCACATTCCACAGCCAAGTAAGTCATCTCAATCCCACTCCGCCACATTCCACAACCAAGTAAGTCCTCTCACTCCCACTCCACCACATTCCACAGCCAAGTAAGTCATCTCAATCCCACTCCGCCACATTCCACAACCAAGTAAGTCCTCTCACTCCCACTCCGCCACATTCCACAGCCAAGTAAGTCATCTCAATCCCACTCCGCCACATTCCACAACCAAGTAAGTCATCTCACTCCCACTCCGCCACATTCCACAGCCAAGTAAGTCATCTAATTAACAAATTATTTTACCATGTAAAATGGCTCACAATGTACAAATACCCACAATTCCACTGGAACATGCCTTTTTACCTTCCACTATTGCAATATAACCTTAAGAATAAAATAAATGTATCCATACATTGAATGTAGCAGTAATAGACTTTGACTCTCGATACAATTTCTCTGTATACAAGTGATGAAGATTGAATAATTGTCTTTGTAGGTTATAGCAAAGAGAACTGATCGCAATGGGAAAGTCCAAGCCCTTCTTCACTGGCAGCCAGAGCATGTGTAAGTCCTATGTAAAGGCTGTTCAAATGGCTCAGGCAATGGGAAATACTTTAGAAGTCCCTTGTATGGTGTCAGATATACCTACACTATGAAAATAATCACAAATTTTAACACAGAAATTTGTAATACAAAAGTGCAGTTAAGACTCTTTTTTCAAAATTATATAACTTTTTTATGCACAATGAAAATGCAAACAAAACAATTACAATTCTTTTCATTGATCATAGCACCTTAATTAATATGACCTTTTTGGGGTTACAATTTTCTAAATTTGTCTCTTTGCTTTGCATACTTATAAAGCTACTTTCACTTTTCTTCTTTAGAATACCAGACTGCTGGGTTGCAGAGAAGGAGTTGGAGAATTTTCAGATGTGCACCATCCCTCTCAAGCGACTACCTCATCCGACGGCGGCCAACCTCCACTCCTCCATCTACCGCCACAACCGGCGCCGCAAACACCGCAGGAAGTGACATCACACAGGAAATGACATCACATCAACTAAGTTCCCCAAAGTGCAAATATTACAGACTCCTTATAGAGAATCCTGTGATGCATGTATTTTCATGACAGTTTTTTTTTGTGGTTGTTCTGGGCAACCAGAAAAAAGGTTTTGATTGCAATATATGTATTTTTTTTTCTTTCCTTGAGGATCTCAAATTGCTATATAATTACTGGAGAATCAAAGTAATTATAAGAATTTATGTCAATATTTTTGAGAAGATTTTTGTTGGTAGACTGAAATGTAATGGAATTTGTGTGATTTTTTTAGCCGAATTAGTTAAGATATTTTTGATTTTGATACTGCACGGACATCTATAGGTCAGAAAATACAAAAGTGAGTGCTCTGATTTTTTAAGTTATGGCATTTAAAATTTAATGTATTTTTGCAAAAAGTCAATTCAAAAAGTGCTGTGAAACAGAGTAAAAAAAAGCTGACAATATGCAAATACAACATTCCTTCTAAATGTTTTACTTTCAATATAATATTATTCCATCATTTACAATTATTTTTTGTCTGATTTTTTCATGCGTATAAATTAATTTTCTACCGATGAAATTCACCAGCTGATTGAAAGTTACTGTTGGGTGGGATACAACATTTAAATTAATTTTTTAAAAGTTTAAACTGACCAGCATACATTAAGAAATAATATAAGATTGCTAAAAATAGATTTATTTAAAATAATCTGGTAAGGAAGTTCAACCTTGATGTATATAAAAAAGTATTAAAAGTATCAACCAGTATACTCTTTCAACAAAAAAAAAAAAAAACAAGAATTCCCATCTACCTCTGCACTCTACATAACTTATTTATTAATTTAATGAATAATTAAGAAAATTAGTTAGTCTAGCCTTCTTTGTATTGTATATATACTTTTGCATCATTTGAAATGTATCAAAAGTCTTGTTAATTTTCTTTGAAAAGAAATGCCTTAACTGTATTTTAATTTTCCTTAACTGATTCAAAAGAGAAATTCACAAATCTAAGCATAAATTAAATGTTAATTTGATGAATTTTTACATGGGGAAAAAATATATTGTTTACAGTTGCAGATGATTTTTTTTTGGAAAAAAAAGTAATAGAATAATTCAAATGAATTATTTGAAAAAGTATGTTTTAGAAGGATTTTCATGCCTTTTGAGGGTTAGTCATATGTAGAGTACACGATTATAATTTATATTTTTTCAAGAGTATTAGGTACAAAACTGCTCATTTTGCTAATATATGGCTTAAAATAAGTTAATTGTGGTACAGATTATAAAATACAATATTTATACGTATTGTATATTTTCTCAGGGAAATATCTTAATATTTATTTACAAGCAGGGGTTTTAAAAATTCCAATGCATAAAAAAACCCCACATATAACAGAGAGCGTGCTTTATCATGTGAAAATTCCTGAATGAGGAAGAGGTTATGGGAATTTTCGAGGCACCTGATGGATTTTTGAATCCCAGTGATGAATTTGTTAACTTGTCGTGGCTACAGATCTAACCTATTTTTGGCTAAAGGACCTATCCAAGAGCAGATATCTGCAAGTTAAGTTTTGCATATCTTACTGATATTGGAAACTTTTTCTGTGAACGAGAGTGGGGGGGTGGGGGGGGGGGTTTGGTTGCCTGTTTTTTTGTGATAACAGTGACACTTGTCTAATCTGCACTTGTGTAAATTCTGAAATACTGCCTTACTTCCTTTTAAAATTTTAGTCTTTATCGGCTATTTCAGTTGTTTATATTGTTACTTAATCTAGAGAATACATGTATTGTCTAATCTGGCCAATTTCTAAACAATGGGACACAGTAACCATGCATTGGGGGAGGGAGAGGTACACATTGGTCACTGTAAACTACCATGTATTTTATTCGCTTCGTCTTTTATTCTCCATTAAGCAATGTAAAATTAATCTGTAACAATTAATTTTAGCGACATGGGAAAACATTCTGTACAAAATCACAGCAAAGAAAATGGTTTATGGCAAATAATATTCCAGAGTTAAAGAAGGTTGCAAAACTTGCACCCAAATAAAAGCTAGTTTTACAGTAGCTTTTCAAAATTGAAAGCCACAGGGATTCAGTTTTGTCAGCAGCCCCCAAAATTCCCAATATTCCTTTTCTTGCCTGTTCTGCCAATGTATTGGAAGGTTATGATCATCAGAGATTCTGAAAACCATGCTCTCAATCATTGAACTTAGTAGCATCAAGCATAATTTTATTTTTTCAAGTAAAGTAAAAAAAAAATGTGTCCTAAAGATGTGTGAAATTAATTTTGTTATATTAGTAGAGGTAAACTAAACTTTTAAAAAAAATTGAGAACTGGTACTAAACTTTCCTTGTATTCTTTGAAAAAAATCAAATTAATGTCAGTATAATGAAAATTGCTAGTCCTAACTTCTTTTTTTATTTCATTTGGTATGAATTGAGCAGTGCTCAAGCCTGATATTAAAGTTTTCAATAATTAACATAAACAATATATGTAAAAATTAAGGGATGTTAAGTTTTATTAGTGCTTCAAAATGCAGACTGATTTTGCATTCGTTTCAAAAATAGCATTCAGATACTCTTGAAGGTTGGCTTGTTCAGGAAAATATTGTTTACAATTGTGCGAGATGCATTAGCAATACATGACATTTTACTCTGGGGTTACTTAGCTACCCCCCTTAGCACAAGCATTCTCAGGTTTTTCATGGAGTAAATGTTTAAATTGACATCTCCTTCTAAGAAATAGATGTCAAAACATTTGAACAACTGAGAATTCATTACTATTGGTGATATCCCATGACTTCATTTTATTGTATGATTTGTGATCATGCTTAGTATGTGGGAAAGCAACATGTAAATTGAAAATGACTAGTGCTTAAGATGTACCACGAGTTAATAGTAATGAGAGTGAAAAATGCATATTGTCCATCATTGTATGTGTGCAGAATGATAAGGAAGAAATCATTGCTGAGAAAAAAATGTTCAAAATATCAAACGAGGCATGGTTTATATAATAATCAAAATTTGAGTGAATGTTTTATGAACAAATGTTGACATCACTTGAAAAAACAACAACATATTTATACATTTTTTTATCAATGTTGATGAACATTGATTAGTGATGAGAACATTTTTGACAGCATTTTACAAACGGTGATATTTTGTGAATAGATCATTGTTCATATTCCATCATTTAAATGGAGGACACTCTTTTATGTGCAACTTATCGGAACAAAAAAACATATCAGTATTCCAATATAAGAGAACTTATGTGCACAATGTAGATTAATAGGTGAAGCTAAAATGAGACTCTTGTGTGAACATGCCTAGCATTCTCAAGGTCAATTTGTGGAAGGTGAGAATGTTGACCTTCTTTTGTACATAAGAATTCAATAATCCTCCTTCTAAGCTTAAAGGTCAAGGTCAAACTGTTATTGGCTGTATTTTCTGTTGTTGCATGCACACTTGGTACATGTGTTTGTTTGTATATATACAATGACCTTGACCTGCTTGCTAGTGACCCCTAGGTGTCTAGCTTTGACTGTTGATTGTTTCCTGAAATATTTATGTTCTGTTTTTTCTTTGTACAAAGATATTAAGCTGTTACCATGGTTACTCTCCCATAAAAATTGCCAAGCTGTATGTATTGTATATAGATGTAATGAAAAATAGTTTTTTTTTATTGGAATTATACATTGTATGTCACAGGATGATAAGTTAAAGAAAAAAAGAAAAGTTGAACTTTGAACCCAAAGTTGACCTTTGACCCCTATCCTGACTCCAATGGCTCTCTGCTCAAAATGTAGCTCATGCAAATTGATTGGCTTGATTTACTTTAATTTATATCTAACATCTAATATGCTTTCTGTGCAGATTTTATTTAAATAACCAACATCATGTAAATAATCTTCACTTGATATTTATTTTTATTCCTTTAGAATTCTGTCAGGCAACAGGAAATTTGATAAATTTTTTTTTTCACAAGCAATGTAAACATTTTTTTGTTTTACAAGCCATTGTGAAATGTAACTAGTCATTGTATTAACTGTTTTATTCTGATTTTTGTGTTAGAATGTTTTTATGAATGAAAAATGTCATAGGACAATACACATATGAATCAAGTGTTGACTTTGATAATGTTTATGTCAGTTAAAAAGGTTTAAAATGTTGTAAGCTGATTTTCTAATGTAAAGAATTAGGAGAAGATATAGAAGACAATTAAGATTTCAGTTAATGAGAAATTTATTTTTTATCCTTTGAATTTGTTTTATTATATGAATTTAATTTCCAAATCATTAATTGTTTTTGGTTAAGGAAATAAGTATAAATTAATGAAACATTATCTATGATATCTGTAAACAAATTGAGATCTTTTTTTCCTGTCAGACCAAAAATCAATTCATTCGTCAAAAGGGGACGTTAACATTCCAATCTTTGATCACCAGAGAGAACATCTTTTATATCATTAATAGTTAAGCTAATTAATTTTGTAATGAAGAGAAATTTATGCCAATAAGATTTCTGTGGAAATGATCTCATTAAAAAAAAATCAGGTACTAATGATCTTGCAAATTTTAAAATGAATAAATGAAGAAACAAAATGGCAGAAATAGCTGTTAATTTCATCAATGTTGCCAGGCTGATAAAATGAATTTCATCCACATTGTATTGGGGAAAATGTGAATACTCACTATGCAGTGAAATTTAATGTTTGACCCATGGTCATGTAGAATGTACAGATGGAATTTAAATTATAACATTGTGTACACACTGATTCTACATCATTTATTATATGAGTTTTCATTGGTTGATTGTCTGTTTATTAACAGCCTTGTGAGGAAAATGCAAACATGTCTATGATTGGTGAATTGTAAACCACGTAAATTTTCTTGATGTTATGGTTTACTCATTTTCATCTGCCTAGCATTGTATTTATATTGTGAACATGTTCAGAATGAGGTGTAATTATTTTTTCTTTGTAATAATATGTACCTGAACATGTATCTGAAGTTTTCATGTAAAATTGCTGTTTTCAAGAGTCAGCCCTCTGTTACTTAGCTGAATTGTGGAATAAATACCCACCCCACCCCATCCTCACATACCAATTAAAGCTCAGTTCATCAATCTTTTGGCAAGCTAATTATTGGAAAAAGCTACATGTATAAATAGACTTCTATAAATATAGAATTCAAGAGAACTGGCACTGGTTTGAGAAAAGCATCAATTTTCAATAATATCAGTTATGTATTTTTGAAGACTTCAGATTCATATGTTGACTTTGAGGATATGTTGTATCAACATAATGCTTGGTGGCATAAAACATTTCGGTGATTTCCTTCAGTGTTCAAGTGATGCTTTGAAAGTTTGACAAGATCTGTGTTGCGTTTGATTTTAGAGTAAATGTACATTAATTAACATCTGACATAACATTTTGAAGCAAGAATGCATTGTGTTTAAATTTGATATTTATAAACAATTAGGTCATCCTAGTATTGTACAAGTAGATAGATTTGTACAAATAAAAGTGACAAAGAAAACCACTTTTGTTTTTATATTTGCTCACAGATAATCCATATGGTTTTTTTCAGTCTTGTAAAATTCAACTGTCCTATCACAGATGAAAGACTGGTTTGAGTGTCTGCCCTAGAGTTGCAGTACATGTAGGGGGTGGCATGAAAAAAAATCCTCACTGCTCAATGGCCTTAAGTAATGAGTATACAGTGTAAAAGTATAAATTTGCAGCCCTCCAGCGGCAACTGGTGGGCTCAAGCTCTCCATATGAATGAAAAATTCTCAAAAGGAACATTAAACCAAAATAAACTTAACTACTGAAATGGAAGATACATGTAGCTGTAACTATAATCTGAGGCCATGCTTTGAGCAGATATAAATATCAGGTTCAGTTCTTATTCTAGGCCAAATGCATAAGCTATAATCAGTAAATAAAGTGATAGAAAAGCAAATCAAGATGAATCATGATAGAGAGGCAGTCATACAGGTTGATACATTATGTAGCTTAGTTGGTAAACTACTAGTTCTAACACAAGATACAGTGGGACTGAGGTTTGAATCCCCGACTGGTCTGTTGCATTTTTCTTCTCTCTTGTTATGAATATATGATGTAATTTTACAAGTTAACATTCATTTCAAAGCGTTTGCTCTCTTTAAATACAAGAAAGGTAAATTGAGCAAAATTATTTAGAATGTACAGTTACTCTTCTCTTTATATAAAATAATCAACAGAATATTTTACTATTTTATAAATATATTAAATTTTTGCCCATATATTGTGATTTAAAACAAAACCATCAAAGTGCTTTTCATCTTTGGAACAATTTTTGTTGTCCACTCAATTTCCAATCAAAGACTTGGTGGTCTTTAACACTGTATCGAGGCCAACCTGAGAAAATGGTTTCTTTGGAATTGCCACCTTGAGGGTTTCAGCCACAGGAGGGAAGAATTTTTTTTTCAAAATTGAACCTAAATTTTTTCAATAAAAATCTAAATAAACAGTAAAAACCCATTTTCAATATCTGACTTTTTAAAAAAAAAAAAAGGATCTAACATCAAAATCCTGATGTTGCACAAATCTGTCACTACAATCCGTTTTATGTGGTGCATGCTACATGTATAACAGGCCAAGAATTTATAGATAAAAAATATCTTCTTACTTTTTGCTCAAAAAACTTTCTCCAGGAGGGAGGCATTTTAATGACGCAAGAGGCAATTCCAAACAAACAACAATTTTATTTTGGCCCGATTTACTAATTATCTTTTACATATTAGAGAAGTGGTGTAAATGAGATGTGAATACTTAAAAGTTCCAAGGAACTTTTGGAAGAAGATTTCACCAAAATCAACAGCTTAAAAACTTATGATTCTTCAACTTTATACACAGCCATTCCCCACGATAAATTATAGTCCAGGCTTTTGATATCATCGACAGAACTACATGTAAAATTTACTTACCTTGTCACTGGTCATTTGCAAAATTATTTTGTTAAAAAACACTATGATTGTTCATAGAAGTACTCTGAAGTTGACATCAAAAGATACTTGAGTTTCTGATTGACAATATCTACGTGGTTTTTGGAGACCAGGTCTTTCTAACATTCTATGAGAATCCCCATGGGTTTCAATTGCGCTCCGTTATTCGAAGACCTATTTTAATTTGTATTCCTATGAAGGAGAATTTGAAGAAGACACGTGCTGTTGCCTTCATTTCGACATTTAGATTGTATATCGACAACGTATTGTCATTTTACAATATTATTGTAATTTCCATTCTTATGTCAATGCGAAATATCCCAGTGAGCTTGCAACAAAAGATACCACAGAGTCTGACAAGTCTGTTTCATATTTAGATATTTTACTTGAAAAAGACCTAATGGTAATCTAACAAACAGTCTCTATGATAAACGCTTTGACTTTTCAATCGTCAACATCTCTTACTTCTGCAGCAATAAACATATACCTTCATCACTTGTATATGGAATTTATATGTCTGTTTCTCTCAGAATTGATATGCAAGGGCTTACTCTACATATGTACAATTTCTAAAACGAGGCAAAAATTTTGACAAACAAATTGATGAAACCAAAAACATCAGCAGTCTCGTTTCAAGTCATCATTTAGTATGTTTTATGGTTGATACAATGATCTTGTCAGCAAATACAGTTTATCATTGTGTCAAATATTGACTGACGTTTTTCATACTAATTTTTATTCCATTATATTCACACTGAATTGATGGATGACGGATTTTCCGTTATTCCTGATCATGACATATGGAGCACACGTTGGGTGTGACCGATCGGCAGGGGATGCACACTCTTCCACGGCATCTGATCCCACCTCTGATGCTTCGGAGGTCCATGTTTGCTCTCCTCCTATTTTGTATAGTCTGGTGGACTTTTGGGCTTGAATGCTGTTCGTTATCTCCATATATTTCATTGATGTACCTTTCTGGTTCAAAATATAATTCAAAATTTACAGCTAAATTTCAAGTTCTACATGAGAGTTCATGATTAGCGCCATTCCCACATATATACAATTACATGTATATAATGTCACTTGTTATCCTTAGATAGTCAAAATGGATTATTTAGACGAAGAAGAAAATTTTATAAATTTAAAGTCAACCGGTTATTGCAAACCATCCATATAAATATTTTATCTGGCAGCAGGAAGATCCCAACTATCCCTCCCTGACTTAAATGAAGGTAAAAGTGCTCTATCTCTTTAAATAAAGTAATTCATCATTTTAATTTTTTACTTTCTGATTATAAAATTGATGTACATGTATTAAAGGTGCATGTACACAGATTTGAAATTATTATTCTCTTATAATATCACGTATTATTTATATTTTTTTTTTATTTTGTACTGACGCATTTTCTCACATTTTGGTGTATGATAATCATACAGATGCAGTGCAGATGACTGACAAAGATGATAGTATAATATTATAATTATTTGTCTGGATTAAAGTTTTAATAATTTTCATTTATACACAACAAGATTGCCTCTTTTCCTAAGTTTTAAGAATAAAATCAAAATTAAATTTGTGAAAGTGCAAGGATGTGTCAATCAAACCCGTCTAAAAATATGAAGTTTTAATAACTTTAAGATGAAATAAAATTTTTGATATATTTTCGTGTAAAATGCTACTAAAATATATGTCGTGATATTATACAGAAAAAATTAACTTCAAATCTGTGTTCATGCACCTTGAATATGTGACAACATAGATCTAGGGTTGCTACATTTATTTTGGAACAGTGATTGAATAAATTGAAAAGCAATATCTTTCATATGCCAGAAATGGTATGATTTGTTGTAAAAAAAAATGTTGTTGGTTGTGGTGGTGGTTAGGGGAAGGGGTAAGGACAATCCACTATCTAGTAAATACTTAGTGGCCTACCAGTCCTTAAGTCCTCTCTATCAATATATCTATAAACAGACAATATATTATTGCTTGACCCAACCCAAAGAAGGTGTGTTTTGTGATCATAGCTCAGACACTGCGTTAAATTTTTCCCAAGTTCTTGTCTACTAAGTAAACTTGCCAGGAAGTGGCCATCTTTGTCAATCATCTGCACTGCATTTGTATAATTATCATACACCAAAATGTGTTAAAATGCGTCTGTACAGATGGCAATAGTAGTAAACGGTAACTCTGATTTAGACCCTGTGTAGGTAAAACGATGCCTTCCTCCATGGTCTGTCACCACTACGGCACTTTGGGTCGAATCGGTCACAATTACGTTTCCGTTACGATTTTCTGTTACAAAGATGGGACGTTTGTATAGTTCATGACCTTGATGATGTTGTTGGATATTGTTGACATGTTGTCCCTCACTGTTATATCGAGTTATCTTGCCCGTGTACGTAGCATGTCTCACGGTTCCGACCAGCAGATCTCCAGTTGTATGAGAACAATAGACGCAACATGGTTCCCACGGTTCTCTTTTTGATACTATCGTAGTTTTTACGTTATAGTCTGCAGAGAGTCAATGTTGCCTTCCTTGTCTATGTAAATAAGTTCACCGTCACTAGTCACAGAATGGATTCCCCACCAACTTTCTTTGAGCACATCCGTCACGTGACACATAACATCTCCAGCTGTGTTTGTCGAATAGATATCGTCATCATCACTGACCCAGATCCGCTCCGTGTTCCAGACCTGCTCCGAAACCCAGGCACGCTCTGATGTCAGGGTGGAAATGTGATTTACCGAACTAATACCTCTCACCGCCACAGTCTTCTGTAACACAGGTGTAGGCATAAGTTTAAGAAGACATTTATTTTCAATTTTTCTCTTTCCTGTTTGATCTATAATTCGAATTTCTCCTAATCCTTCAGTCAAGTCCTCTATGTTGACTTTTGTATTTAAGGAAGGAAAGGCTTGCTTTGTAAGGAAACAAGTGGCCATCATCTTATTTCTAGAAATATTCTTCATAAATGATAGACATTCTAATGATCTCTTGGTATGTTGTTCCGTTTTCTGGTCAAAGATCTCAAGGATCGTAAGATGTCTTTTTATTTTCGTTCTTTGTTTCAGTAATCTATAAATCATTTTACAACTGTACCTGATTGTAACATCACATATCACATCATCAATAAGATTTTTAATTCTCTGAGCTTTTGTTGACATCAATGTCAAATGATCGTAAATTTCTTTACACAATTTTTTCTTATCAGAGTGGATTTTTGCTTGAAGAAAACAACTAATATAGAGAAGCTCGCTTCTGATGTTGCGAATGATTTCTTTGTGTTGTTGTCGGTTTGTTTCATACGCCTCCTTGATATCCAATATTTTGTGTTGTTTGTGATTTTCACATTGGGAACAAACTGGAAGTTCACAGGACTTACAGTACTTTTCATAGATCCTTTTTGGATGTCTTATACAGGTTTCTTGTTTTATTACAACATCATGGTGCAGTGTATCTAGACTCATAACATGGATCTCTTTACAGTTTAGAAAAAGGCTGTGTTTACAGGTCTCGCAGTAGAATTCTGTATCCTCTGGACATTGAGAGCAGTGATTCACTCTATGAAATAATATATAATTCTTTAACACAAAAAAAAATTACCTGTTGGTTATCCCAAGGGGAATTTTTACCGGTAAGTTATCAAGTTCGTAAATGTAGGGGAACTACCAAATATCCTAACACTTCTAACGTTAGGTCACAGAAATTTTGGATTTCATTTGCAGATCTTTTCATCTGAATTTCAAACCGAACATATAAAAATAAGATCACAACCTGTCAATGCTGTAAAGCCTAAAGAGTCTGCTTCCGACTGTTTAAGATGATAATAAAAAAAAAATTCCGTCCTCGTTCAGGCAGTGTCGTTTCTCTCGATCATTCGCTTCCCAAGATTGAACAGATTTTGGGCCCCAAAGGTTTTCCCAGCTTTTAGCATAAAAAAAAAAACCCTTTCTTTAAAATTCTGTTGTTCACCAGATATCCCAAAGCCGAACATTTAACAAAAGTATATCGATTTCTTTTCTTCTTTTTCTAAAACTTTTTTTGTTATGCAGACGATTTGATTTGTTTAGCAAAGGGGGATAATTCAAAACGAAACAAAGAGAAAATAAGTCAGGAACGTAACGGACAGGTTTCGAAATTCAGGAAAATATTTATTAAAATAAAAATATTTAATTATTCCTTCAAAAAGTAACCGGAAGGGGAAATACACGTAAAGACAGCCACTTAAAGTAGTTCCGGCAGCTTAGTGCAAGCGAACTCTAGATTTTATTGATGCAGTCATCAAAAGAATTTTTAAACCAATCAGAATCAAGTATTTTATAGAAATTAAATGATATGTTAATCTAACAGACTTATAACCAGTAATTATGCAAATATTGGCATCCGATTTCTTATAGGTGAATAAGTTATAATACTGTTTCAGCAAGTAATTTACATTGATTCCATTTTAGGATTAAATCATCTTGAACAAAAGTGAATGACAATTTCAAACAGGTCCAGCACAATTTATAATCTGGCTTTCATTGCTTTATTAAGCTGTTCAGAACATCTTAATAAATGCAAC
>NW_026937871.1:0-8313 GCF_032062105.1 Saccostrea cuccullata | reverse complement strand
GATAGCCTACAACATGATATATAGCAATTATCATGAAAACACGTGCACGCACGTGTGCTGCTTTCTGATTGGCTGAAAATTTAAATAGCTATAACTCCCTTGGTTTTCAACCAAATAGGATGGGATTTGGAACATAGATAGATATAATGGACTACTACAAGGAAGTATGGTCATCATGCACATGCATACACGCGGGTGTACGTGCGCTGCAATCTGATTGGCTAAAACTTTAAACAGCTATAACTCCCTTGGTTTTCAACCAAACGGGGTGGGATTTAGAACATAGATAGATGTAATGGACTTCTACAAGAAGGTATGGTCACCATGCACATGTATGCTTGTGCGTGCACGTGAAATGAGCAAAATCAAAAATACACTTGAATGAGCGTATTTTTTTAATACTTTTGGATTAAATACTTTAACATTCAGTATATTGAAATATGTAGATTGTGTAGACATGATGATATGGTCAGTACGCTCATGCATTCACATGCGCACGTGTGCAACGCTAAAATTTGAATGAACTTGGTACACTTCTGGGTAAACGTTGTAAAGTCTCAAGTGCATAGAGTTTGTCTTATTTAATGAAGCTTACAGGGAATATGGCACCAAAAGGGAGTTGGGGAGCGTTTGGGGAACATCTGTAACGGTCCCCGTTACAATTAGCACTAGTTAAGGTCTTCCGTCTTCACGGAAGACCTTATAGTGATTCTATTGTTTCTTATTATTATTATTATTATTTTTCTTATTTTTTTGACTTTCTAATTTTGTGCACGCGATTTCTCAAAGACTACTGGATGGAATTACATGAAATTTTCAGGACAGATGTGCTGTAACATGAATTTATTATATCCGAGAGAAAATTTGAAAACTCACTTCCGGTGCCAAGTTACGGACAATTTCCTGAAATTAAAATGACATTTTGTCCGCAATTAAACTCAAAAACGGTAAAAGATATCAACATGAAACTTTCAGGGATAATAGATCGTGATATCTATCATCCAGGACGCGACATTTCGTTCGTCGTCTATACTTCCTGTCGTCAGGAGAAGCAAATTGAAAAAATCGTATTTTTCAACTTTTTTGTTTTTCAACATTTTTTATTCATTTTTGGAATGATAATAGAGACCCTTTGATCAATGCTTACTATATAATTTGTTTGAACATTGGTTAATCAAAACTCTAGATATTTATATTTGAAAATCTGAAGCGGACCCAAGATGGCGGCTGTCTCTGTCAACTCCGCCATTTCGCGAGTAGGGGTTTATGGAGGCAGCTGAGCGTTTGACTAAATGATACATGACAAGTAAAAAAACTACATGGACTTTCACCCTTCAGTACGCTGCAATTCACTGACAATCTTAAAACTTAATTTCCGTTTTACTGCTTTAGTGTAATTGTGGTAGATAAGTGTGTGTAATGTATTAAATTTACTTTCTTAGCGTCGAAACAAATAAAGGTGATAAGAAGTTGTTTAATTTAATATTTAATTTCATTGAAGCTATCACACCTGTTCGATAGATCAGTCTATCATATAGATCTTTTTGAGAGGTTTCCAACGGTATATTTCTTGTGATTTTTAATGCACTAATTCAGAAACTATTAGCTCATATCTATAAGCATTCTGTTTTGACAGAACATGTCCTCGCGTTTTAGAAGTAAACAACTTATATTTAGTTACAATGGTGGACATTTAACGATGGCTGTGATTGGTCAACCAATGATATGACAGCTTATATATTGATATCCTCCATTTTGAATATTTGAACCGTACGCGCATCCTAATTGCGCATGTGACGTCATTATTCTAGAACATTCCTATTTGTCGGTATATAAGTCGATCAGATTAACCGGAATTCTATTTTACGCTGTATTAGTCATTCCGATAATACGATAATCGGATATTACGATAAATTCCTGCTTTTGATGAATTTCATCGAAAATTATAATTCTCAGATATTGCTCGTTTAATTATATCTCTACAACTCGGACGGAAGACCTTCTCGTTGCTTGCAACGAGATCGCATCTAGTTATTATTATTATTATTTTTTTTCTTATTTGTTCTCCGGTACTTTTTTTGTCCGCGAGTGTTCTCAGAAACTGTTCACCCAACTGAGCTAAAACCTTTTTAGGGTTAATAGGTGTGTAGTGTAGGTGTGCGGAACGAAGGTCGTTTTGCGCGCATACGCATGCACGTGCGGGCGCGTGCAACACGTGAAATGACTTATATACTTAATATAGCTATAACTTTTGCATTTTTTGATGAAATGATTTGAAACTCATTATAAAAAGATATATTAATAGTGTAAATAATGTGACACTGTCAAATTAGCACAAACTCACGCGCATGCACGTGTGCTTCGCTCTGATTGGCTGAAACGAAAATCTCAATATCTTTTCTGTATTTTGACGAAATGTTATGAAATTTAAAACATGGGCACACTTTAGGATGTCCTACAATATGGTATATAGCAATTGTCATGAAATCACGAGCATGCACGTGCGCTGCAATCTGATTGGCTAAAACTTTAAATGGCTATAACTCCCTTGTTTTGCAACCAAACAGGTTGGGATTTAGAACATAGACAGACATAATAGACTACTACAAGAGGGTATGGTCATCATGCACATGCGTGCACTTGTTTGCACGTGTACTTTTCTCTGATTGACTGAATCAAAAATCTCAATATCTTTTTTGCTTTAAGACGAAATGCTTTGATATTTTAAACATAGTCATGCATTAAGATATCCTACAATATGATTTATAATATTTTTCATGAGATCACGTGCATGCACTTGCGCTGCAATCTGATTGGCTTAAACTTTAAATGGTTATACCTTCCTTAGTTTTCAACCAAACAGGATGGGATTTAGAACATAGATAGACATAATAAACTGCTACAAGATGGTATGGTCATTATGCACATGCATGCATGTGCGTGCACGTGAAATGAGTAAAATTAAAAATACTCTTAAATGAGCGTATTTTTAATACTTTTGGATTAAATGCTTAAATATTGTGTATATTTTAATATACATTGAAAGTGTAGACAAGATGATATGGTCATTACGCACATGCATTCACAAGCGCACGCGTGCAATGCTAAAATTGAAATATACTTGGTATACTTCTTGGAAAACGTTGTTAAAGACTAAAATACGTAGAGTTTGTCTTATTTAATGAGGCTTACATGGAATATGGCACCAAAAGGGAGTTGGGGAGCGTTTGGGGAACATCTGTAACGGTCCCCGTTACAATGAGCCCTAGTTATTATTATGTTCCCCAAACGAAGTTGGGGAACATATTGTTTTTACTCTGTTTCTTCTTATTATTATTATTATTATTATTATTATTATTCTTTTTTCTTCTTATTTCTTCTCCGGTACTTTTTTGTCCGGAAGTGTTCTCAGAAACTGTTCACACAACTAAGTTAAAACCTTTTTAGGGTTAATAGGTGTGTTGTGTAGATGTGCTGAACGAAGGTCATTTTGCGCGCATACGCCTGCACGTGCGGGCGCGTGAAATGAGTGAAATGACTGATATACTTAATATAGCCATAACTTTTACATTTTTAGATGAAATGCTTTGAAACTCATTACATGAGGATATATTAATAGTGTTAATATAATGACACTGTCAAATTAGCACGAGCTCATGCGCGTGCACGTGCGCTTTGCTCTGATTGGCTGAAACTAAAATCTCAATATCTCTTTTGTTTTTTGACGAAACCCTTTCAAATTTTAAACATAGTCATGCATTAGGATATCCTACAATATGATATATAAAAAATTTCTTGAATTCACGCGCATGCACGTGTGCTGCAATCTGATTGGCTGAAACTTTAAAAGGCTATATCTCCTTTGTTTTTTGATGAAATTCTTTGAAATTTAAAACATAGGCATACTTTAGAATACCCTGCAATATGATATACAGAAAAAATAAAGAAATCACGCGCATGCACGTGTGCTGCATTCTGATTGGCTGAAACTTTAAATGGCTACATCCCCTTTGTTTTTTGACGAAATGCTTTGAAATTTAAAACATAGTTTTACATTATGATATTCTGCAATATGATTTACAAAAAAATTCATGAAATCACGAGCATGCACGTGTGCTGCAATCTGATTGGCTGAAACTTGAAATGGCTATAACTCTCTTGTTTTTCAACCAAACAGGATGGGATTCAGAACATAGATAAATATAAGGAACTCCTACAAGAAGGTATGTCATCATGCACGTGCACGCACGTGCGTGCATTTGGAACGAGTGAAATCAAAAATACACTTAAATGAGTAATTTTTAATACTTTTGGACTGAAAGCTTTGATATATAGTATATTTAGATATATAGATAGTGTAGACAAGATGATATGGTCATAACGCACATGCATTCACATGCGCACGGGTGCAATGCTAAAATTTGAATACAATTGGTATCCTTCTGATTAAATTTTGTTACAGTCTAAATTACCAGAATTTGTCTTATTTAATGAAGCTTACAGGGAATATGGCACCAAAAGGGAGTAGGGGAGCGTTTGGGGAACATCTGTAACGGTTCCCGTTACAATTAGCACTAGTTATTATTATTCTTTTTTTTCTTCTTTGTTCTCCGGTACTTTTTTGTCCGCGAGTGTTCTCAGAAACTGTTCATCCAACTGAGCTAAAACCTTTTTAGGGTTAATAGGTGTGAAGCGTAGGTGTGCGGAACGAAGGTCATTTTGCGCGCATACGCATGCACGTGCGGGCGCGTGAAATGAGTGAAATGACTGATATACTTTATATAGCCATAACTTTTACATTTTTCGATGAAATACTTTAAAACTCATTATATAAGGATACATTAATAGTGTAGATAATATGACATGGTCAAATTAGCACGAACTCACGCGCATGCACGTGCGCTGCGCTCTGATTGGCTGAAACAAAAATCTCAATATCTTTTTTTGTTTTTTGACGAAATGCTTTGACATTTTAAACATAGTCATGCATGAGGATATACTACAGTATGATATATAACATTTTTCATGAAAACACGCGCATGCACGTGCGCTGCAATCTGATTGGTTAAAACTTTAAATGCCTATAACTTTTTTGATTCTCAACAAAACAGGATGAAATTTAGAATATGAATAGATATGACGGATTCCTACATCATGCTACTATCAAACTTGAATGCAAGGGCATGCATGCACGTGTGCGCGCGCAATGCGTTAAATAATCGATATACTTGATATAGTCGTAAATTTTTGATGGAACGTTTTGAAATTCAAAGAATAGAAACATATTAAAGGTGTAGTCAAGATGATATGGCTTTCATGCATTGCACCTGCGCGCGCGTGCAATGTTCAAATGACTTGTATACTTGATATGGCCGTTAGTTTTATATTTCTTTATGAAATGCTTTTGATGACCTTGACCTTTGACCTCTTGATTCAAAGGTCACAATCCAGCTCAAGTTAGTAGATGTATTTACAAACTCACTTTAACAAATGCTTCGAATAAGTAAGTCAACCCCCCCCCCCCCTTTCTCCTGAAAAAAAAAATATCAATAACAACGTAGAAAATTTCCCTGAAACTCAATCCACACCTGGGATCGACATAAAATTTCACTTAAGGTGCAGGAAAGACATCATAGAAAGTTTCCTGAAAGTTTTACGGTAAGTCTCTAAAGTATATAGAAATAATGAACTTTTACGGCAAAAATTACAAATTCTGTCGTGTTTGAAATTTAAGTGCAGACGAACAAAGATA
Organism: Saccostrea cuccullata; assembly: GCF_032062105.1. Classification (NCBI taxonomy): domain Eukaryota; kingdom Metazoa; phylum Mollusca; class Bivalvia; order Ostreida; family Ostreidae; genus Saccostrea; species Saccostrea cuccullata. The sequence goes on along the minus strand of NW_026937871.1, from coordinate 2,561 downwards.
TGATATAAACCTTTCAAAGCCTATATCTCTAGATGTCGTTAATAGCATTCAATTCTACTGATATGAATTAATATTTTAATACCAAGCATTCTTCTTTTATTTTACCTTTGAAATTTATTTGAATTTTTTTTAGAATTACACAATCCCCAGAAACAGCGAGTTTCGGTATATTAAAAAGAATACACGTTTCTTTCCCCGTAAAACATCAGGTATTTGAATTCATGAAAAAAATATTAATGAGGGGGTGTTAAACAATACCTGTCACATTAACTGACACCAAAAAACCAGGGTACGTACACGACATTTTCTGATTTTTTTGCATTTGCAAACAAGGCTACCCTCGAATCCACGTGTTTTCAATGTCTTTATAAACATCTCAAAAGCACCCCAGGAAGTAGCCTCCTATGCCCTGGGAAAATAGTTCCTGTCAAAAAACTTTATTTATTTACAGAGTAGATAAAATTTCCTAGGCACAGGTACCAGAGTTGTCAAAATGGCCTGGAAGGAAATTTAAAAAAATCTCAAAAGAAAGGGAAATCGGCTTTGTATGTATGGGACTACAATTGACTAAGTTCAATCTGATTGGTCAATTACCGGTGTGGTACCCCTAGTCGCCTTGAACCCAGTGCTGTCTTTCTGAATAAAACCAACTCCGAGCCCGATGTAAAAATCCTAGTAGAGAAATGAGAATTTGAATTTTCCTGCCTTATTATGTTCCCCAAACGAAGTTTGGGAACATATTGTTTTTACTCGGTTTCTTATTAGGGTCTTCCGTCTTCAGCGGAAGACCCTTCTATTATTCTTCGGTTTCTTTTTCCCCTTTATTATTATTATTATTTTTATTCTTTTTTCTTCTTACAAAATTTGTGCAGAGGATTTCTCGGAGATGGCTCGTTCGATTTTATCCAAATTTTCATGGTTAATGCATTGACATCTGAAGTTAATTCCGGCAAGTCCTTTTTTGGAAATTCCTTTTCAGTCGAGAGTTATCGCCCTTTGATCGAAATTTAGAGGACCTCCGTGTCTGTCGCGTTACTCAAAAACGGCTCAAGCTAGAAAGCTGAAATTTTCAGGGATGATAGAGGATATGTTGCCATGTTGCACCTGGGTCATGATATTTTCCGGAAGTGCCTAGTATGGAAGCTCGGTAGGGGTCAAAATTTAGGACTCGAATCATGACTGATTTTTAAAGACATTTTGCATCAAATCTTTTAAAGTATAATTATTTTGTTATAACATATTGAACAAAATTTGTGCAGAATGACAAGATCCTTAAAATGATATCAGGGAAAAAGTGCTGACTCATCACATTAGGGACCAAAAGGGGCTAAAAGTCTTTAATCGATAACTCTTAAATGATCAATATTTTGTTATACAATATTGAAGCTAAAATATTAATCTCAACAATCTACAACTGTATATTATGATTTTAATTTCATATGTTACATAATTAGGGGCCACAAGGGGCCAGAATGCTTAATCTTTGACACTTAATATCTCAAAATTGGGACATATTTTGATAAGTAATATTGCACAAAAGATGTTCAAAATAATGTTCTGAACAATATGCAACATTAAAATTTTTGCTTAACGTCCCCATTAAGGAGTTGAAGGGCTGGCCCCTAAATATTTCTTTTGCAAATAACTCGAAGACGAAAAAGAATCTCTGAATAGGTATTGAAGAAAAAGTGTCCAAAATCCTAAGAGCTTTAAGATGAGATCAAGAAAAAGGGGCTGGGCACTCAAATTAGGGGCCAAGAGGGGCCAAAAGTCTTCAATCGATTTACTTTTAGCAGTTAATATTTTGTTATACATTACTGAAGCAAAGATGTTTATCTGAACCGTCTACAACTATATATTATGGTTTTTATGTCGTATGGTACATAATTAGGGGCCACAAGGGGCCAGAATGCTAAATCTTTGATGCTTTATATCTCAAAAGGGAGAAATATTTTGATAAGCAATATTGAACAAAAGTTGTTCAAAGTAATGTTCTAAACAGTATGCAACCTTTTATTTTTTGCTAAACGTCCCCATTAAGGAGTTGAAGGGTTGGCCCCTAAATATTTCTTTTGCTAATAGCTCAAAAACGAAAAGGAATTTCTGAACAGTTGTTGAACACAAAATGTTCAAAATCTTATGAGCTTTAAGATGAGATCCCGAAAAAGGGGCTGGGCACTCGAATTAGGGGCCAACAGGGGCCAAAAGTCTTCAATCGATAACTCTATATCAGTTAATATTTTGTAATACATTACTGAAGCAAAGATGTTTATCTCAACCATCTACAACTATATATTATGATTTTCATGTCGCATGGTACATAATTAGGGGCCACAAGGGGCCATATTGCTAAATCTTTGATGCTTTATATCTCGAAAGGGAGAAATATTTTGATAAGCAATATTGAACAAAAGTTGTTCAAAATAATGTTCTGAACAGTATGCAACCTTTCATTTTTTGCTAAACGTCCCCATTAAGGAGTTGAAGGGCTGGCCCCTAAATATTTCTTTTGCAAATAACTCGAAGACGAAAAAGAATCTCTGAACAGTTGTTGAACACTA
>NW_026937870.1:0-8271 GCF_032062105.1 Saccostrea cuccullata | reverse complement strand
AATTAACTCCATAACATGCAAGATAACCTTTTGAGAATTCCTGAAAGTAGCAAACTGACTTACCAAATTGCAATATCAAGAGTATTATAACAGATGGTAATAACATTACAACATTATTAAAACCTGGAAAAAACCTTGAGATACACAACAAAACTTTCATGGAAAATACAAATTAACATATTGATAAAATATATAATATGACATGAATCCATACCAAGTGCTCATATGATAACAATGCTGTAGAAAATTTGTATAAGCTAGTGTATGACCATGATGACACTTGACAAAAATGTCTGTAAAAATTTTCTTCAAATCTGAGTGAAGGACTCAATAGATATATAGATAAGTCAAAAGTCATTGCAAAGATCAAGGTTTAAACCAATGAAAAAAGATTGCTGTATATCATAGTACATAAGCTTTAGTACATAATATTTCTTTTTAAATTGTTCCCTACAGCTATAAAGCATAATTTGAGGAATGAAAGGTCAAAGATAAGGTCAAGCTGTTGAGGTATAGAAGATGAACATGACAAACACTATATCTCCTTGGCCATATTCATGGCAGGGCTTTATAACATGAAAATATATTCTACTAAAAATGGAACTTTATACAGAGACAGATATACTGACAGATGACAGATTATGATACAATTTTCCATAAAAAATATAGCCAGAATATTTTGACTATGATGCATTTCTTTGAAGATAACAAATGATTCATTTTTGATACTGGTAGATAGACAATAACAAACTGTTATAACATATATATTAAATATGATACAAAAGTGACATTTTTTCCTTTTAATGTCAATATATTGCTTTTTTGCTAAATAGCATAAAACAAATGCTAGATGTATAGCTGAAATATACACAATTAAAAAATACATGTAGACATATTTCTCCTTAGCTGCAGATCTGAAGCTATCCAAAAAAATATTTATTAATAGACCAGATATCCGGTCTATCAATAAATATTTTTTTCGGATAGCTACAGATCTGCAGCTAATTTCTCCTGTGAAAAAATGTGTCCATATTTGACGGATACTCTTCAGACATAATCCAAGAAAAGATTTAAGGACAGATGCTATTAACACACAAGAGGTCCAAGAGCCTTATTGCTCACCCGAGTCAGTTAGGAAAGTCTCTTCTAATAGCACAGTTTTATTTTCATTTTTCCGATTTCATTTCATGCAATTTTCACTCAATATTGTAAAATATATGTACCAGACTACCAGGATTGTAATAAAATTAAACCTAATCATTACCCCAAATGCATATTAGTTTATTATCAAATGTCTCTCACAAGACCGAGGTTCATTCAGTGTAAATTTCTTACAAAACAACTTTATCAAGTTGACTTGTGTGAAATAAGCTTTGTGGTTCTAGAAAAGAAGTTGATTCAGAAAATGTTATAAATTTACAGAGTCCAATGTATAAAAAGTATAGATAAATGGACAACTAAGACAGCCAGACAATGGTTAATCAAATAATTTCAATTGAATTTACAACTGGGGTGCACAGATTGGTATATACATGTATTTAATTTTTGAATTACTCAGTAATCAGTAATTATCATTATGCTAATATCAAATCTTCTAAATACAATGAGATTGTACAAAAAAAATGTTGACTTCCTATAATTCTCAGTCCATTTCTTTTTCTATACATTATAACAATTAAAACTAACTCTAAAGAAAATCCAAAAGTGAAAAAGTTCAAATGAAAAAAGAAGCTTTATGTCCAGCTAAAATGATTCCTTTTACTTGTAATAACCTACAGATTTTGTTATTTTCATTTGATGATTACAAAAAACGTGTTGTTAATGTCATCTGTCCTTAAAGATACACAAAATAAGTTTTTATCAGAGAGTATAACCATGACATTTCGCTGGAGTAACTGTTAAGTTTAGCTGTTCTCTGCCTTTTAACATAGAATAAGGCCTTTGATTTGTCCTCTTCTTGTGGTTGTATTGCTACCAAGGGAGTCAAAAAATCTTACTTTTACTCTCCTGTTCATCCCAATTGTAGTCTGCACAGATTGTAAACCATCTATGCCAAAAAAACAATCTCCACCTGACATATTTACAACAATGGTGTACACTGTATCTTTCTGTAAATGTGAAACATTACGAAAAATGAAAGGAAATGTGCTCACATCTAAAACATCTTGTCTAATCTTACCCCTTGTGATAAAATCATTTTCTGCATAAAGTGACACTTCTACAAACAAAGAAGTGTTCAAACTTCCGAATAAAATAACACCACGCAAATCTATGTCTACATTGACAGAAAATGAAATGCGATCACCATTTAAGGAATCACAGGTCCAGGTACTTTCTGGGCTTTGCAGAAAAAACCTGTCCACTTCTACATCGTTTAAAGAAATGCACTTTCGAGATGAACAAGCTACATCACTAACATCAGATAGTGTATTTCTTTGAACCTGTAAAGAAGTCAGATATGACATTATTGTTAAAGCACGATTGTTATCAATGACATCTTTGTACACAACCTTTTCAATCAAAAATTCTGCAGACATCCTGCCAAATCTAACATAAGGTACTAAAATGTGCCAAGTGGCTTGAACATCCCTATTCTCAGAAGAAACCCAATTACATAGAATATCAAAAAGCTTCTCTTCATGAATGCATAAGGTATTTCTTCTAATTATCATTGCAATAACATTCACATCCAATGAGCTAAATGCTTCAACATCAGACATATAAACCTCTTCAAAAAAGTTGTCTATGTATCTTAAGGCCTTTTCCAGGACTATTTTTGCCCCCCCCCCAAAATATGCCTTTTTCTTGATGTTTTTTCTTATGTTTTGTAAGTTAAAGGCATGTGCAGTATTGATAACGTGCAAAACTTTATCAACTGAAATACAACTACAAAGAAAATTTGCACATTTATCAATCAAATCTGGAATAATATAAAAATCAGATGCTTGCAAAACTTCATGAACATTTTCTATAGACAAATCAATTTCATTTCTGTATAAAAAATCAATTATTGCTCTTGTTTGTAATGGTGCAAAATCTGTACACTTGATTGGGTTCAACTGGTCCCAATTCTGACTCAGGCGGGTCTTGAACCAGGTACTTCCCAGCACTAAAACAGTGCGGTGTGCTCCAATGGTGGTGCCATCTGCCAATTCTATTTGTACATCACACAAATCTTGCTTTTCAAAAGCATCTATTATTTTTAATTCTAGATTAGCCATTCTGTGATGAAATTATAAAAACATGTTGAATTAAGTCAGAAATTATATATATATTACATTAATTCAAAATATCTTGTCTTGGTCATAACTTTTTTATCATATAGCCCTAAGATCATGAAATATTTCATCACAGACTTTTGAAAAGTACTTCACTAACTTTCCTACTGTTTCAGATTTGAGAATTTTAAATTTGGAATAGTATAATTAAAACAAAACATATAAATTAAAAATCATAAACAGTCATTCAATAATGAACATGATGAAGTTTTAAATGAATCAACAAAAGGCACCACCTACAAAGTACAATTCTAATACAAGAAAATCTCCACATAAGCTCAGAACCTTTCAATTAAGCTACTTAATAATGGCATAACAAATGAAATATGTCAATTTATAGTGAGCGCAGCGAGCTCAATAGGCTAACGCATAAGAACAGAGGAAATTCGGAATTGTACATACATCAAGAAAATTTTGTTGTGAAACATTCCCAAAATTCCTTTATTGCCCTATGTCCTTTATATAAATATATATATAAATAAATAATAACATAAGGCATACAGGTCCGGCACAATCTCTTGATTAAGCTATATAGCTTGATTTAGCTATATAGCTTAATTAATTTAAGCTATTCAGACTAGCTTGATTAAGCTATTTTCTCAGACTGTTTTCTCAAATGTGTTATTTTTTCAACATGTACAAAAAGTCGCACCTTGGTGCAGTGGAAATATTAAACTTTGTACTCTTCTGAATACAATGCATATAAAAATTACTCACCAAATTGCGTCTCCTTGAGAGACTTTGTACTCTAATTAAGTTTTAAAAGTTTTGGGGCAATTGATGAGTGACCACACAGTTATTTCTTGAATGAAATTATAAAGGAGACCAGTTATGGCCAACAGGATAATTGATTAGTAACAGCACAATGAGAAGCAATCATACTTACCCACGCCTCACCGCATACACAGTTACTCAAACAATGGGAATTCATATTTTGCTCAAAAGTATTCAACAGCAACAACGTTAGAACTTTTTATGAATTAGGTTGTATTTTTGATAGGCCATAGTACAAATATGAATAGTATTAATTGCAACTTTTTGTTTAATTCTTTCAAAAAACTTTTTTGTGAAAAATAGCATATAAATAGCTTTATCAAGCTATTTTGAATAGCTTAATTATAAAGCTATATCGCTTCTTAAAGCTATATAGCTTAATCAAGATATTGTCCTGGACCTGGCATAAAAGGCTTGCAGTTTGTAGAAATATTTCAAAGAAACAATAAATAACTCTTTCATATGTTTTTCTACCAAAAGTGAGCTAGATCTATAATTTCAACCAGATGCTCGACTGTCTCAGTGAAAGCTCCGTGACATAGTATGAAGTCACAGCTTTTTGAGATGTCTCGTGCGGCTTGATCGATGTTTAAAGTAACTTTTCAAGTTTTCAAGTGTTTTTGATGGTCACAACTGCGCTTGCCCCAACGGTCAAACCGTAAAACATATTAATCAATATTTTAAAAAATAAATGAATAATTTTTTTTAAGAAATGGTTATACTATACAGATAATAATAAATTACAGAATATTGTCATATGAAGGCCATCTTAAAAAAAATCTTTGCTTGTCCTTTCCCTAGGCCCTTAACTTAGTATTAAAAAATTGAGTCTATAGGCAGGGGAATATATTATTAATTTCAAAAAATACATTTGAATAGGGGGATAAAATATTTTTAATGTGATAAGAAAACTTCTGAAATAAAAAATAAAAAAAAAAAATAAAAGTGCAGCATAACAAAAATTCGAATTTCCTCGATGAAAGCTACCTAGTATGCTTTTCATAGTTGAGAATACCGTTCATACCACTTAATCAAACGAAATATTACGTAAAATACATAAATAGAACAGCAAACTGAGATATTCAAAAAGATTTTCGTGATAAAATTACCTGTACTTACATTTATTTGTCAGCTGATGCAGCATGCAGCGATATATCTAGTCCGATAAAATTTGGCGGATTTTCGTTGTTAGGGAAGCGCTTGCATATTGTCATATAAAGCAATCTTGACAGCGCTTGGAAGTCATACATCCTGGCGCAATGCAATCATGACCATAAATCTTGCCTGCGTTTGAAAAACACATCATGACTAAGCCAAGATTGACGCTTGACATTGCATCCTGACTTGGCCAGGATTGACGCTTGAAGAAATCTTGACTGCGTTTGGAAGTAATAGACCGTTTCACGGTAACTGCGGTACTGCTCTTTTGCAGGGCAAAATGATATTGTTTGGTGAAATATGACGTAAAAGTAATTGTTAGATATACGTCATTTAATTATCACTCAACAAAAACTTCGCCAAACGTTATTATTTTGCCCTGCAAAACAGTAGTACCGCAGTTACCGTGAAGGGGCTAATATATCCTGGCGCAATGCAATCATGACCGACCAAGATAGATGGTCATGTTGTCAATCCTGACTCGGTCAACATTGAATCATGACCCCGCCAAGATTGGATGGTCATGTTATCAATCTTGACTTGGCCATGTTATCAATCTTGACTTGGCCATGTTATCAATCTTGACTGAGCCATGTTATCAATCTTGACTTGGCCATGTTATCAATCTTGACTGAGCCATGTTATCAATCTTGACTTGGCCATGTTATCAATCTTGACTGCGCCATGTTATCAATCCTGACCTGGCCAAGATAGCATGGCCATGTTGTCAATCTTGACTTGGCCATGTTATCAATCCTGACTACGCCATGTTATCAATCCTGACTTGGTCAAGTTTGAATCATGACCTTGCCAAGATAGGATGGCCATGTTGTCAATCCTGACTTGGTCAGGATAAGATGGTCATGTTACCAATCTTGACTTGGTCAAGATTGAAACATGACTTGGTCAGGATAGGATGGTCATGTTATCAATCTCGACCTGGTCATGTTATCAATCCTGACCTAGTCAAGATGGTAAAAATCCTGACTTGGTCATGTTTAAATCTTGACATGGTCAAGATTGTTTTTCAATGAAATATATAGAACATGACATGGGGGTCCTCTATGGCTTTCCATAATAATATGAATAGGTATAATAGATTTTTACATTATGGTACTATCAAAATGAATGCAAGTACATGCATGCATGCACGTGCGTGCGTGCGCGAAATACGCAAAATGGTCGATGCATTTGAAAAAACAGTAAAATGTATATTCAATGTAAAGAATTTTTTATTTATTCTCACTATATTTAAATTTAGATATTTTAGTTGTTTAGATAACATTCAATAATAATTTTGCATATGCATGCATGCACATGTGTGTGTGCACAATGTCAGTAACAAATAACATATAGCTGATTGCATTGTAGCCTTTATAGTTCTTTGATAAAATCCTTCGATACTGATCATATTTTAAAAAAATGTCTTAAAGGAATTAGGCATAGAAAGGGATTTGGGGAGCGTTTTGGGAACATCTGTAACGGTCCCCGTTACAATTAGCACTATTTCTTTTTAATTTGTCATTTGTCCAGAGCTTAAACCACGGCATCGCTTCTCTGTTTACGTTCTGTTGCAAATGACCAAATATCCCGATGCCGTACTTTCTATAGTTTTGTTTGCACATGCGTAGATGTGATGCTAAAGTAAGCAGAACGCATTTGACAGTCAGCAGTTGGCAGTAAGCAGTAAGCAGTTGGCAGTAAGCAGCTGGCTGTCGTATATGGCATTCCATAGGAATTCCATATTCTCCTCACTTGGGACTAGTTTTGTGGTGTTTTTAACAAGAGGTTTAAAAACATTCATAAATAATATGTTTTATTTTATTTACATGAAAAAAAAATTTGAAAGTCGAACCATAGCCTTTCAATGCTGAAACCATTGTTTAAAATGACTCAAAGATTTATAAAATAAAAAGTTTGCATGGCATTCCACCTTAACTCGTTACTGAATGAATGTGAAACCCAAATGAATTAGCTTACTGTTTCCTATATTTATTATCCAAAAAATCGTTAACCATATTATCTCAATTTATAAATAACTTGCTTTTATGCATAAATATGCAGAAACTATAGAATCAAATAATTACTCATTTGGTGCAATAAATTATTAACATGAATAATGCATTGGCAATCAAGACCGACGCCTATCGATTTTTTTTTACAGTATTTATTTTGTTTACAGTGTATCATCATGTATGTGAATAAAATATAAGGACAACAAAATTTTGGGGGGAAATTCAACTTCTTTTACATGTTCATATTGAACATGCATGCATTCTAAGAATAGACTATTGTGGAAACGTTACAAAATTTTTAATAGTAAAACTTGATTTGAAAACAGAAAACTACATCACTACATCCCAAAAGACTTTCTCATATTCAAAATATTTATTGTAACAAGAAATTAGTTTTTTTAGGCTTCAAAAGGGTATAAGAGAAATAAATGATTATAGATCTAGACCTTGATAGAATTTATTCTCTTGTACATGCATGTGACACAAAATTGGCTTTTTGAATTAATGTTATTTACATTTAATTTTTTTTTTCAATTCTGGTTTGAAGAGTTTTAATTAGCTGCAGAACTGTAGCTCTACGGAAAAAATCTTCTGATAGACCCAGCCTACTCGGCAATCGGAACATCACTCGGCCTTTTCCGTCAAGTCGAGAAAAAACTGACGGAAAAGGCCGAGTGATTGCCTGCTCGGGTGTCCACATCATAAGTACCGTGGCTACGCCCCTGTATTTCTGGGGTCAATTTCTTCCAGATTTCTTTATTAATATAATTAACCAAAAAAAAAAATTAATAATAAATTGAATCCATGTCAAAAACCTTATGAATCGAATAAGTTGTATCTTTTTTAAAAGAACCAATTTAAGACTCGTATAATTTATCAAGTACCAAATACAGAATTTTGACTAGTATTACATGAATTTCAATGAAGCTCTAATGTTATTGTTGATATGAAAATAAATATATAAGAAATTTTCAATTTTCTTGGTGAAATTTACAGCAAGGATTCGGGACTTCTTAAGGGGATATATTTCCATTTTTATTCGTGAT
>NW_026937869.1:0-8180 GCF_032062105.1 Saccostrea cuccullata | reverse complement strand
GATTTCACAAAATAACCTTGGCATCTTCCATATATATAACTTGTATGGTTCATCCCTTTACATATATCATGCTTAAAGCAAATGTAGAATTACCCACATCCCAATTTCTTGAAACTGATATGAAACATTCTCGATTCCACTCTACAAAATATAAGGACATCTACTGCATTATATGCTAAAATTAAATTCATTAGATTCAAAATTATCCAGACTGTGGGAAATGAGCGATGAAAAGATAATACTTAGTAACAATTTCAACAAAGTTTATATCTTCCAATGAAAAATCAGATTAGACGTGAAAATACATGTATACATGTATCTCATAAATTTAAACCATATTGCTTTTGAGTGAACAATCTTCAGAGTTTCAAATGGATAGTAATACACCGTTCATAAAGTTTGACTGTTTGACATACCGGGTGTTTATAATGGACTTTTGCGATACGCACTGACTTTTTCAGTTGACGGTTTACTTTGATATTTAAAACCATATCATGTACGTTGGTATAGAACTGATGTTTGAGTAGAAAACCTTTTCAGTGGTCACAAGTATGGTGTTAGGGGCAATAACATGTGAAGGCCGGGGGTTGACGGTAGAGTGGTTCTCGTTTTATAAAAGAAAAACTTATTTGTGCTTTTAAATAACCTATTGCTCTCTTTGAATTAAACGCTGAGTTAAATTTTGATATCGTAAAAGAGCTTCCCTACATTGACCCAGTGGAAAAAGGTGTGGTCACGCGATGCGATTTTTCATTCGATTTTCCGTCCGATTTTTTCCCAATCGATTTGCTTTCAACGTACTATAAAAAGTCAGCGCTCCTCTCAAAAGTTCATTTGATAATTTTTATAAAACTCCGTTCTCGTTAGCTACTGACGGCGTGAGTGCGTTGCCAATGCACCTTATTATTATACTGGTAATGTAATATAGCAATTTAAAAAATACATATGCTATACGAGAACCCGCTTTTTATTACATAGGAATACCAGGAGAAATTTATATGAGGGTGTTGAAAATGATGCTTCTTCCTTTGGTTGTGTCAACTATCATAACAGGTTAGAAACAATCTATCATAACAGATTAGAAATTATAACAGGTTATATACAAACTACCATGACAAGTTATAAACAAGCTATCAAAGGAAGGAAGAAATAAACTACCGAAAATAACGGGTAAAAATATGAAAACACAATTTGATCAATTTTCAGTTTTGATTAAATTTAACATAACATATAAGTTTCTTAAATTACGACAGCGCTGTTTTTGAAACAAATCATACAGCATCACAAAGTTTGCAGCATCCATCGATCTTTTTCCTTATCTTATATATGTATTTGTATTTTAAGGAGCTGCTTCTATGGACCCAAAATCCAACGGGCGGATAAGTGTTCTATCTATGGGTTATATCATCATTACCAATACAATAGGAGCCATCATTGCAATAGTTGTCTTCTTAATCATCCAGCCAGGTATTGTGAGAATAAAATATTCCTCATGTACTTTTAAACAACATCCTTCTTTCCTTCAACGTACAGGACCATATCCGATAAAGACTACTAACCCTGAAGCGGGCTACTGAGAAATACACACGTATGTTCATATATCTAATAGGATCAATATATCTCCATTTAAGTCATCAACATTTCGGAAATTCTACGGGCGATATAATGACCCTATATATGTGCAAAACATCTCTTAAGAAGAGTGCAATGACTTTGAGGAATGTAGCCAGAACATCTTTGCGAATGCATCTGGAAAGTAACGAAACATATTTTAGATTAAAAGTTCATCAAACAATACAAAACAAGAGCAGAGCAAACACATACCTCCAAAACATCAGAGGTGGGATCAGGTGCTATGGCGGAGTGAGCATCTCAGGGGACTGCCGATCGGTCACATATGTTATAGTGGTCTTGATGGGTCTGGCCTTTTTTAGTCTAATTTGATCTCCTTTACAAGAAGAGCTCCGGATCCACATACAAAAAATTGATCAAAATTTAAAGCTAAAATGTATGAAAATTTTCTTTGACAAATGGTAGTTGACAGCTTAAGATGTTATATCTTAAAACATAAAATTTTTGGAGATTTGGAGATCCCCAGTTCTGAGAACAGTGATTCTGTACAGACAGACATTGAAACCAGCGACATGTTCGCCGACATGATCAGGTACAAATTTTAAAACAAGATTATTTTTTTAAATATGACCACTTTAATTTTCAAATGACTTCAAGTTATTTTTTTACTGTTTCTCGTTTTGCAGGAACTTTTTTCCAGATAATTTAGTGACGGCTTGTTTCCAAAAGGTTAGATCATAGGAATCTATTCTTTATTAGACTTAGGTAATTCAGAACAGATTTTCATGGAATGAATATGTCATTATTTGATCTTCAAAATCAGCTTTTATGAAATTGATTTAGATTTTTAGTGTTTTGTTTATTTTAACTTCAGATTAATTTTCTCTTCATATTTTTTTTTATTTTTCATTTATTTCTGCAAGTAAATATCTAAAATAAAATGTCGGAATGTCATAAAAAGTTTTGATTCTAAAATATTTATATAGTTGTGAAAGTGAGACCTAGGAAAGATAAAGTTGAATGACTTATTTTCAGACTCAGACTAAATACTCGCATGCCTCACGAGTGGTTTTGAAGAACGGTACCAATAGTTCGGTTACAGTTGTACATAAATCCGTCTCATCAACATCAGGGGTTAACATAATGGGTAAGTTTAATTCAAGATTCATTCATATTTAATATATTCTATACTTCACTGGTGAAGAAAAAAACCATTGCATATCACTTAAACATCCACATTGCGGTGACTGGTGTATGACAGGTGCGTAACGGGTGTGACCGGTCAGCAGGGGATGCTTCCTCCTCCCAGGCACCTGATTCAATCTCGGGAATTTCGGGATTCTGTGTTTTGTTTCCTGTTAACAAATATGTATTGTTTGTAAGATTTTTTTTTTCAATTCATTGTTGTTCATTAATTATTTTCGCTTCTTTCATGTTTAGGTATAATGGTTAATGCAAATTTCTTAAGTTTTATACACTTTTCTCGAGGTTTAAATTGTCTAGGATGACCTAGACCTCTCTAAATACATGTATACTATTTTAAATCATACACAGAAGCTGATTATCTTCTTTAATTTAGAGTTTTAATTCAAGCGTTACAAGAGCCAATGTTCATGATGTAAATTAAGTTTTGTACATTAATAGAGCATCGTTATGAACTTTGTAACAAATTTGATTTCCATCGTTATGTAACAAATAGCCTAATGATATTTTTTAGGTCTTATCATTGCTTTTGCTTGTTATTTGGTATCACTGCCAGCAAGTTAGGGAAGAGGGCAAAACCCTTCATAGAATTGTTTGAATCCATAGACCTAATCATAAATTTGCCTTTAGAGATGACCAGACGACAGTTTTGTTACCAAAAAATAAATATTTTTATCTAACTTAGGATGACCCCTGTTGGAGTTGCAAGTCTGATAGCTACAGCCATTTTGAAAGCGTATGATATAGAAAACGTTTTCAGTAGTATGGTATGTTCGTTCTAGCCCATGTAGTTGGAATTACATTTCATCAGTTGGTGCTTGTGCCAGCCACCTATTTCGTAGCAACAAGAAAAAACCCTCTCTATTTCTTCAGCGCCATTCTTCGACCTTGGCTAACTGTATTTGCACCACCCAGCACGTAAGTCTTTTTTAAGTTAGAAATTAAAGTATTTTACAATTTCTCTAATGATATGAAATAAAGATGTCTTATGACAGAATACTAATGTTAAACTTGTTTTCCAGCGTCAGATGATATAAGACGCAAAACGTAATTACGATCATCTTCTGTTTTACAATATAAACTTTTAAAGATTTCTTTTTTGAAACTTCAAATACGAAATACATTCAAATCTGTTTTTCCTGAATAATTTATTCTAGAGTTCTTATCATCTAGTAGTTCAGAATCTATCAATATAGTACTTATCTGATAGACTTTCGATAAATGTAAAGACATAGAACAGTAATGGATCTCAAAGAGGTTTTAAACAATGCAAATCTGTAAAGAGGACATAAAACACGAACCCCTGAAAATAACAGAAGAGGGATCGAGTGACCGAGAGGAGTAATAAAGCATCCCCTGTTGACCAGCCATGTCCTATAAAATATTGGCTTACTTTGAAATGTTAATTATAAAGACGTAAATAATTAAAACTATCGTAATGATTAAATTAATGTGAAAAACAACGTGTATTGAATCGTAGCATTTATTGAATAATAATGCATGTATGAGCACGCATTTCATGGCAAAAATATTTCATCTTAAGTACATGTAATACAGACGCAAATTAAATTTATATATGTACTTTTAATAAGACGTTTTTTAATACATCATGAGTAATTTCACTTAAAGGGCCATGCGAATGCCTGAAATGCTACGAACACTTGATGTTAAGCTACATGTTGACACAAGAGTATCTAATTTCCGTGTTCCTGTGGGAGCTTCTATAGAGCGATTGGGTAGCTGTTTATTTATCTGTTTATCTGCCCTGTTTATGGTACAGTTAGAAGGAATCTCAGTCGATGCATCTAACATACTGTTCATTGGGTAATGTTTATATACGAGACAATTTCCAATTCGTTTGAGTCAATAAAACGCTTATTACCTTGAATCATTCAGAATATTCATCAGTAATAGATTTAACCATAATATTTTTCAGTTTGCTGTCAACTGTGGGATCTCTAGCAATACCAGCTGTTCCCAGTGCCAGTATTGTTTCGCTTCTGATCGTCCTATCTTCCGTAGACATCAAAGTAAACAATATAGGTCTTCTTATGGCATTGGAGTGGTTCAAGTAAGCAAAGAGTTCGTCATTTAATAAAACATATGGAGATAACGAGAAGTATTTAAGATCAAAATTCCATGAAGCAATAAAAAATAGGAGCAGCTAGAGCAAACACGGACCTCCAAAACATCAGAAGTGGGATCAGGTGCCATGGAGGAGTAAGCATCCCCTGCCGACCTGTCATACCCGCCGTGTGCACCTTGTCATGATCGGGAAATAACGGAAAATCCGTCGTCAATTTAGTGTATAAATGATGGACTAACAATTAGTATGAAAAACGTCAGTCAGCATTTGACTCAGTGATAAATTGTATGTGCTGACGAGGTCTTTGTATCGACCGTAGAACTTACTGAAATGATGACTTTAAACGAGACTACAAATATTCTTGTTTTATCAACTTGTTTGTCAATAATTTACCTCGTTTTAGAAATTATCAATACGTAGAGCATGTCCATGCATATCGAAACAACTGGGATGTATAAACTATACAGGTGATAAAAGGTATGTTGCTGCATAACTAAGCGAAGTTAAATAAATTTTTCATCCGAAACTATTCTTAATGCTATCGAAGTCTACCTATTATAGACTACAATATATATTTTCGGAGGTTGTAATAATTATGCTTTATTGTTCTGATATATTTTATATACCAATAAGCAGTAATAAAATGTTGCATTGTTTTTAACAGTCATATAACATAAATTATATATATACATTGCATTTCAGTGACCGTATTCGATCCACTAGCAACACGTTGACGATCATTGTGGGGGCGGTTGTTATTGACAGACTCTGTCGGTCAAGTCTGAGGTCGGCATCAAACAACAGTCTTGAAGAAGATCCCACCAAAGAATCAGAGATCAAAGTTATTGTTGATAATGGATTAAATACCTCAAAGATTTAATAGCATGCTATTTTGCAAAAATTATTTGATTACTTTTATATGTAATTAACAATGTAAACAATAGTTGTTTTACACCATTCCACTGATTTTTGTATCAATTATAGCCAATGACTATTTTTTATTTATTTATATTTTTCAGTATGCTTTTACTGATGATTTCAATTTATATGAAATATTTGAAAAATGATCTGCCTGAATATTTGTTATTTCTTGTGATGAAAATGAATGTCAGTTTGTATGTATAATGTTAGAGATCAATGCTATATAAATATGAAATAGAATATTTGCATGTCAATTTGTATGTATAATGTTAGAGATTCTCCCTGTCAGCACTCTAGCTAATTATTTGTATAGTGTAAGAAAGCAATCAGTATGCATATAGTAATTACCCATAGGAATAACGCTGTGAATATCCTAGAGGATACACAGTGCATAACAATTTTGTTAGCTGCTGAGATTTCTTTAATGTATTTGAAGAAATACTGAAAAGTTAAAGGCTTGACATATAGCTAAATGTAATAGTAATTCATTGCACTGATTTATGCTTTATATAATCTTGTTACATTTAGTTATGTGAAATGGCAAAAAATATCTATATCACATGTAATTGTAATATAATGCATTTAACTTTCTTAAATCTAGAGTAATGGTGTAATTGTCGACATTATACAATTAATCCATTGTTTTATGTAAGCCCCAATCTTAAAATAACAAATTGACGTAGAAATTATTTTTTTCAGATTAGATAATATTTTTTTTTACTATTACTATTATTTTAACTATTTCATCTATTGGAATAAATTTTAATATTCTTAATATATATTTTGTGGTCTTGATGTGAAACCTCTTTCTATGCTCATTCTTAAAAATGGCAACATGTGAACGAGGTCGTTTTATGCATAGGACGAAGCAATTCTTTGAGAACAAACATACGACTTGTTTTTGATAATGACTAATTAATGATACATTTCAAAATTCCAATAAAATTAATAAGTCACAACTATCTCTTTTCACCTTTTCTTTTTTTACAATCCTCATTTACAATGTAAGTTTTTTTTTAATTTCTCCCAAAATCAAAGGGATGGTTGTATTCCCCATATCCATGGTAACGTCCCTGAATCTGCCATTGCATTTGAATTATGAGATAAAGATACACATACATGTATTTAATAATGATAAATTATTTAAGTAATCTTTTTTTAAATGCCAAAATCGAAGCATTTTATTTTTTTTTATCTCTATCAACTCCTACAATTCTGGCCCATTTAATTGTTTAAATAGATGTCTGAGATAATGAGAGAAAATTCTCAGGTAAACGTTAAAACGTATTTATATACTATCCCCGTACGTTGTCTTTAGTTCGCAGGTCCGCTGACCGTTGTGCTATGTCAGTTGTCTGAGATTCCGAAAGTGTTCAATTTAATATTTTAAAACTATCTAATCGGCAAAGAACTCAATATAAAGTCAGTGCAAACACTGTTAACATGTAGATAGCTTTGAATCACTATGATACCGCCTATGATACATATTTTGTGTGTTTACATTTTTCCGTTGTCAGAGCAGAAATTGGTTAATTGCACCAATGGCAATATGGGTGAAGGGAGGTCGTAATGATCTGCTGCACAATCCTTATGCTCTGATGACCACTTGTACCAAGTAGACAAGCATGAAAGATGAATGCTAAACATTCCAATTGCTATGAATTTTTATCAAGAAATGGACTCATCATTAGCGTTTTGGTTGGTGTGGGGGTGGGGTTCGCCTTAGGGTTTGGTCTAAGAGTCGTGGAACCTTCAGATGATGCACTTACGTGGATTGGTATGTTTTGAAACTTCTTTTTAAAATATATTTGCATGAGTATTTAAAAGATTTTTTAATAAATTGATATTTTCACTAATTATCTTTGTCTTCATTATGCATGTGTTTTACTATTTTATTATAAAGAATTCTTAATTTAATCAATAAAAGATTTATGATAATTCGAATCTTTTAATAAGGTTTACCAGGAGAAATATACATGAGGATGCTTAAAATGACAATTCTTCCTTTAGTTGTGTCAACTATCATCACGGGTAAGACACCAAAAAGTTAGATTCCATACAAATAAATAAAATACTTTGCTTTAATTTAAAACTCATGGTCAATCAAGAACAAATTTATTCTAAAGACTATGTACTTTCCCCTTCAAAATTATGTAAATGACTTAAAACATGAAATTCTTTTTTCCACAGGCACAGCTCGTATGGATCCGAAATCTAACGGCAGGATAAGTGCCCTGTCCTTTGGTTATATCATAATCACCAACACAATAGGAGCCATCATCGCTATCCTGTTATTCCTTATCATTCAGCCGGGTAAAGAATCTTTTAATGAAACTTTACTCCTTGATATTCATTTCTTATGTAATCAAATAATTCAGTGCTCATTTGTAAATTATAT
>NW_026937868.1:0-8189 GCF_032062105.1 Saccostrea cuccullata | reverse complement strand
TAGGGAAATTTAAATGTTAAACCATTCAGGCCTCTAGGTTTCTCACTAGAATATTTTATTAGAATAATTTATAAATTTTGCAGATATGACCTATTTTAATGTCGAACATGTCAAGTCTCAAGAACGATCAAATTTTTAAGGAAGGTGGAAATCTATGATATTTTACAGAAAACGGTTTTATTGGTAAAACTAAAAGGTATTTGGGGAAATTAAGGCCGATGAGAAGTCACGCATACACAATTTATTGATATCCCCACCTCATTTTGTTTGGCGTGTGCCGTATGTGTGTACCTGATAATTTGTTATTTAACCGGCAATAAATATTTTATTTTTTAAAACAAGAATCTTCTTTAGATATAATAAAGAATATGGAAAGAACAAAATCTATTCGTATTGGCATTAACATAATAAAAAAAGGGTACCAAGAGTCTATGTTGTGTTGATACTTATAACTTAATATGTATAAAAAATAAAATCCGCCCATCCGCCCCAATTTTTTAGCAAATTAGGATGAGAATCTAATGATTAATTTTATCTGGCCTTATGGATGGACCATTGCGGAGATTTTTCCGAAAATTTAAATTTAAGTTACAGCTGCACCATTATTCAATTATAGAATAGTGAGATGCAGAGGTAAAAATACAAATCTGCAGTGTATGGATATTTGCAAATGTAAAATCCTTACCAAAGCAGAGTGTAGAAACAATCGACAAATAAATCAGAGAAAATTCGAATTAAGTGTAGAAACGACTAAATTTTCTGAATTAAACTAAGAATGTAAGCATTCTATTATCATTTTAAAAGCTTTATTACACTCAGTGAGAGATATTCACACATAACCTCTCCATTTTGAACAATACTATCAGAAAATTAGAAAAATTGGATGTCCGCCATTTTGAATCGCCATTTTGACATCTTTAACACCATTTTCATGGAGGCCAACATTTTTCAGCATACTCGAAATAGGTTGAAAAAGTATGCTGGACCAAATAATAATTATTTGCCGTAAGAAGTTATTTCTAGCCTACTTTTTAAAAATCAGGACAAGACTAGCTTGATTGAAACGCCATCACTAATCGATTGAGGGCTCATTAGACCTTTACTCACTCGATCTCGGGGTCATTGAGCAGAATTGGGTCTATTTTCATTATACTGCACTTGCAGTAGTAACATGGTTTATACGGTCTCTTTTGAAGCACCATTTTCCACGTCCCACGCGGGATTCAAACTCAACTCCTAGCAAACACTTTTACCACTGTGCCAGGCGGGCATCAAAATTTTTTTTCAACCATGTTAAGTTTCAAATTATTAATGTACGAGGAAATGAAAAATTAGGGTCAATAACTATGCTTAAGCGGAAAAGTAGAGATTTTTATTCTATACACTTAACAAAATTTCTAAGTGTTCACTTTAATAAATGTATTTAAATTTAAAAACTACTTTATAGAATGGTATGATATTTTCAAATTAATACAACAAATGAGTCTTGTCAACAAATGTACAAATGAAAGAAAATAAAATATCACCGATACTTAAAAACAATGAATCTGTACTTTGCGGTACGTAGTGTGTGTAATTACCATTTTTTTGTGATCTTTATCAAATTTAAAAAAAAAACTGGTTTTACTAAAAATCAATGACATCTGGACCATCCTTGCACCACATTTTACTCACTTTCATTCAGTGTTTAACTGTCACTGATATTGTTTTTAAATTAAAAAAAAATTATTGATATAACACTTTCACGTGTACAAGTATTATAATTTTCATCTTATGGTACACTATTACATCGGATCTACACACAATACATAGTTATACTTATAGAATGTGAAAGTGACTCCACGAAAATTAGTGACTTCACAGTAGAGGATTTATTTCACTGGTTGTTATTTTCACGTTCTTCTCTTCTTTGACACAATCACGGTTTCTTGAATTCGCTGTATTGGTATATGATAAAAGTTTCCTCCTTTATCTATACCTATTGAAAACTTATTCACTGTTTTTTTTAATTCATGGATTCATTTTCAAATACCGTGAATATAGCGAATATTTACACCGCGAGTTATTTTCCAACTGTATAGTATTTAATTTTCAATATGGTACGTGTCATTTACCTCAGGGAAAAATGTACTAAGACAACATTGTATCAGTGAATAGATATCACTGTTGTTTACTTCCATGATGTACACATTACATTTAAATAACATGTTCAATTAATTTTTCTTGGCATTTTAAAATCTTAAGAATACTTGAATTAATTACAAATTGGGTAATATACTGTAAATTTCTATTTGTTATAATTCAGATCTAAGGGCAGATCACTCTACATGTGAAACTGCAGGGAAAACCCATAGAATCAGATCCTCAATTTTGTGGTGTCACTTTTACAAAGTGGTATACCTGTATGACTTAATTACGTTAAGCAACAACTTCTAATGTTTAGAAACATCTGCATTTCAACTGAGGGAGAATATCAATAAGATGGCTGTTTCCGTTGTGTCTTCATTTGGCGGGTTTCAGTTATTTTTATTTTGCAAGCCTTTTGCAGGGTTAGAGCTTAAAGCTTTTTCGTGAATTCAGTGTTTTTAAATCTAAAATTTCCCCAGGTTTGGCTATTCTTATCTTGACGACTTTTAAAATAGGTTTTCCGCTGATTTGATTAGTTGACAGGAAATGATTATTTTGAAGAATCGTGATTGATAAGCTCCAAATTTCATATAATGTCCCTTTGGACTTTTGAGTTTGAGTATGCTGTTCACCATCTGCATAATGAATAGCTCACAAATCTGTATTTTTGTAAGTTTCTTGAGATCAATCAGATTTTTCTTTTTTTTTTTCATTTCATCTATTTTTTTTTTTATAAAGAAGGCTTATTACAGGTTTCAGATTTGTTGTCTTAAGGACCTATTACAGATCTCAGTGGTTAATCAAGGTTTTCTGCAGGTATCAGTTATATTAATCTGAATGCTTTTCCAGGTGTCAGCTACTTTAATCTGACGGATTTCTGCATGTATCAGCTACTTTGTCCCAGAAAACGATGTTCCCCTGAGGATCGTCGGGGTACTCGATATAGGAATGACTTTCTACCAAGGCCAGCATTGATAAAGGCAACATCTTAGCAGTCACGTGTCGATACATAACCATGAACAGTACGTGCTTTCCATTCCGGGTATAAATACTCTCCATCCTTGCCATATTGAATTCATACATACACCAGTAAGAGTTCAGGAAGTGATTGGACAGAATTATGATTGTTTTACGACTCTTGGTGATGGCTTCTGTAATGTTAGCTGCGATCTCTGTACCGGGCCGGAAGTCCCTCTTGCTGAGGCACAGGCGCAGTCCTCTTGATTCCTCTAGCTGGAAATCGACTCGTGTACCGCGAAGTCACTGTCTTCATCGGCATATGATATAAAGGCATCAAACGTAAACGTATCCCGATATATAGGTCTGACTAATCGGTATTTGTTTTTAGTCATATAAAACAAGTACCGCAGTTTCCATCGGTACCGGTAAATTAAACCGGTAACAATGATTATCACAAAGAACACTATGACAGAAGTTATTATGAATATTAACACTTGATAATTTTTACACTGAATTTCAAGCAATCGTAAAACTGTTTCTATGTCTTGGAAACCAAAGCTTGTTCCATTGTCTAACTTACATTTCATCTGATGAAAGTCCGAGATATGCTTGCGATTTTTGGAAGACCACTGTAAAAAATGTCGAGAATCGCATGAACAAGCAAAAGGATTGTCTGCCAGAAAAATTTTAAAATGTGTATTCTTTTTCAACATTTCTGCAATAGAGACTGTGGCGTCCTGACTGAGTTGCCTTATCTTATTGACTGAAATATCAATCATGAGCAAGTTCCGCATGTTACTCATCTTCACATTCCATTCTGTCAGGAAATTAGAACTTAAATTCAGCTTTTGAAGCTTTCCTAGATTTTTGAATAACATTTCAGGTAGCCGTTGTATTCTGTTGTCCGATAAGTCTAGCTCTTGAAGATTGACCTGATTCTTAAAGGTTCCTCCGTCCAAATCGTCTTTCAAACTGAAACCTAACAGGTTCTTGTTAAGCTTTAAGACTTGCAGTGCTGTCGTTAAATAAAAAAAAAAACAGTTGAAAGCGAGGAACAAAGACAATCTGACAAGTCCAAATATTTCAGTTTATTAAATCCTATAATAGGCCCCGTGAAGCTGGTAATTACGTTCTGTGAAAGGTCAACATGGGATAACTGATTGGACGGGTTAACAAGAATCCTAAACAGTTCCAGACGTATGCCACATGTTCTCAGTATGAGCGTTCTTAAATTTCTTGGCAGAGTTTCGGTGATACTAGTATTGTATCTCATTTGAAATGGTTCTGTGTTGAATTTGTTGGAATGACTCTCTATTGTGTTATTGGAAGGTCGTATAGGATTTTGACAAGTGAAAGCGTCTATAAGGTCGCTGATGGGCGTGGACCCCATCTGGAGGGACAAGTCAAGTGATTCCATCCCTGTCAAGAACACGACATCCATCAAGTAAGTACCAGGTGACATTTTATTTCGGACGAGCGACACTACTCTGAGAGTGTGAGGAAAATAGCGGATAGCATATCTTTCTACAAGAGCTAGTCTGTTGTTCTCTAGGTAAATTTCTTCAAGAGAAGTGTTCCGAAAGTGCATGACGTCACGAATTTGTATCACAGTACCTAATCCATACGTGCAGTGGATTTTATTAGCTTTGAAAACCTTTATTTTGGAAAACTGTAAATCGCTTGTTATATTTGCAAAACTTGCAAATGTAAGTTTTCATTGTATGAAATATCAAGGACCGTTATATTTCGTTGTTTTTTCAGGGCACCTGCTGAGAATCCTTTTATCTGACAACAAGACAAATCCAGAATCTCCAAGTGAGGCAGATTTTCCAAGAACTTTTCTCCAATTTCTTCTATCGAGCAAAACCCGGAGCAGCCTGATACATCCAGGACAGTCAATGACCTTAAAGAGCGAAACTGTCGACCAAATTGTGTCGATGATATGACGTCAATCCGGAGAGTCTCTAACGAGGACAGCTGGCCCCACATGTTATATGGAAATGTGCTCTGTGCTTTGACTATAGTCTTCTTAATGTTTATTGAACGTAAAGCTTTTATGTCTCGGAAGACTTCCGGTCTGAGTACACTGTCGTCCAATTGAAGTTGATTTCCTTCTAAATTTAGAGTTCTCAGGCGTGTTAAATTTGCGAACACGTCATGAGTAAAGTTTTGAAGCTGGTTATAAGACATATCCAAATTCACAAGTGTGGGACTGAACGGATGCATGATGTGACTTATTCTATTATGTCCTATATTGAGAGTGTCGACATCTGGTCGCGTTCGCGGTACCTCTGTGATTGCTAGATTCGAACAGTCTGCTATATAGTTTTTGTTATCTTTTGGGATACAGCGACAATTAGGATTACTTGTGCAATGATTCCAACTTTCTATTCCCAAAACAGCCACGAAGACACAAAAGAAAGTCAAAAATATCTGAAAAGTAAAAGTTATATCACAATATGATTTTGTGATTTTTTCTTTATATCTAATCAATGAGCAACTGAAATATAATAAATTTAAAATAAGAATAAGGAAATAACCGCCATTTTTTTCTTCTGAAAATTGCATTATTTTCTACAGTTCCAGTCTTTAACAAGACGCACTGTCAGCACTGCCCTTGCTAAATGATACCCCCACCCCATATATGATAATAATGGCATAGTCCATGTTTTGCTCAGGGAGACCTGAAATAAGTGTCAGATCAAATGTGAAACAAGAGACGCACAATGGCATCATGTAATGATGAATCTGTGATAGTATCACTAGAAATCATAATGTAGTATGAGATGAGTTGCGGATAAGAAAAGTACACTTCGGTGTTATAGGAATAATGATAGTTTCCACCTTTTGCTACGACAAACCAAACATATGTGTCCGATCAAAAAATGAAATAGGAAATGCATAATAACACTATTTTTTGGTCTGTGAAAGTCTCATTAAATTTCATCAGTGGCTTAAGAGGATGAGATGGGTCCCCCAAATCGTTAAAGACAGTCAGAGATACAGCCATTTCGATCAACTTTCTAACCAGGGGTTTAATGATTCGTTCATTGTTGCATCTTCATAAATACTGAGAAGAAGACTTAATAGAATTATGACCCAACTTTGTTGGGAGAGGTATATGATAATACAGACATGCCAACTAGTCTATATCCGGTTTTCATTCCTTACTGAGTAAGCTGGCGAAACATTCTAGTAAGTACCAATAGTAATAGAAAGATGCGTAAATTATACGGTAAAATACAATAATATTAAATAAAACTTACACAATTATAACTTCCCATTTTTCTGGCTAGATATAGATTGAAAATAAATGACTCTTCTACTTTTTAATATACTTGAAGCCCTTCACTTGACAGGATATCATGATATCATACTTCTGTCTATCAATAATTCTTTAACTTCCTTAATGTTAATAATAATAACACTTGTTATCATAATACAATGGGTTTAAAAAAATATATTTGAAACAAGTGCATGTGCAGAGAAACCTTATTTTAAAATGAATAAAAAAAGAAAAATCAATCTCAAAAGACGGGAAATAAATGTTACGTTTCCACATTTTATTTTAGGACATTAATCAAACTAAAGAGATTGTATTCTAGAATTTGTATTAAAAGCGGCCACCATCAAATTATGTCGGCGAAACGACGAAGGAACGAATTCACAAATTACCGTTTATTCATTGCGTCATGGGTGTCGGGGAAAATGGCTGTAATTTTTTAAAAGAAGTAAACTCCCGAAGTTATGACATGGTTTTCTTTGGAATGTTAAGACTTGGATGAAACATATAGATATAACAAACAGTATTCAAGATAAAAAAATGTATAAGAACAATGCAAAATAGGAGCAGTCAGCAAACAAATTTATTTCTCTTCAATAGAACCGGAGTAAAGAGAAAAATTAAGGAAAAATCAAAAGGCGGAAAATTTATCAAGGAAATTTAAAAGGCAGATTTTTTTTCATTTTGTCAACAAACAGTTAGACAGAAATACATGTATTATTTGATTCTGGCTTGTTCAATTAGCGCCCATCTAGAGAATTTTTCACTAACTTATCATTACTTACCGATGGAGGACGCAAATTTTAGATCTATACTCGACTTTCAAGGTTATTCAGCAGAGAGGGATCGTTTTTGTACCAGCATTTATTACTGTGACACTGAACGTCAGTGTATAGGTCTCATGCGAAAGACCTGTCTCCACTTGGGATTCAAAATCAACTTCTAGGAAACACTCTTATCACTGTGCTAGGGGGAGGGGGCAAATAATTTGCAACCATGTGCAATTTCAAATTAATATTTAACTAGGAAATAACATTTCGAATTTTACTTACCGCATTAAAAAGGTACGTGACGCAGTTTAATTTTTAAAGTGAAATACATTTTATTTTGATATGCGCCGTCCATTCCCTTTTTGAGTTTTCCATGGCGACAGTGTCAACGCTGTACTCACTGTCCCATTCATGGGTATTCACTGTATTAACTGAACGCTTCGAATTTTTAAATTCATGTGGTTCCCGTGGCATTGTGTTTCGACACATTTTAGAAAAAAATGATTGTTCTTTTTAAGCATTGAATTCATCTTTTGGGATATCTTCGGTCCTATAACACACCTGGCCGTGCCGACAAATTGAATACCGCGCGTTATTGAAATTGAATTCAATGCTTATATTTACATTCTTTAATTTTCCTTAATATTCTTTAATTCGACAAATTTCCACGGTTTTCTCAAGGGTGAGATCCGGAGTTCTTAATAGTCGACTCTTTACGCCGTCACTTTTAATGCCCTGTATGGTTCTATCTCGATTTAACGAATCCTTGATCCCGCCAAATTCTCATGACTGGCCTTGTTTTTTTTAGATCCGTAACGTAACTGTCAATAGGTTCTATTGGTCTTTGACTTCTTGAGTTGAAAATGTGCAGTTCAAATATTATATTTTTTATTGGGTTGCAGTAATCCTTGAATTTATCCAGGACAGACGTAAGTTTCCCTGGCTTCAAATTCAAAAGTGTTATATATCTCCACAGCATCTGATGAAGCAAAATATTTGTTTTTTAATTTGTCTTCTTTGTCGTCCATTCCACTCGCTGTTAGATAAAT
>NW_026937867.1:0-8216 GCF_032062105.1 Saccostrea cuccullata | reverse complement strand
GTTTTAAAAACATGCATCAATTAAGTGAACATTATTTTACTTCAAAATTTTACATTTTTACATCTTTTTGTGGACAACTATGACTAAATTTTTTTTTGAAATATTCTAATAGTACAATAAATAACATTCCTTGATACATAATACATTTAATCAGTTATTATTATATAAATCATCTTACTTTTATTTTGCATTTTATATTTTTGATATTGTATTTTTACTCCTTTTATACTTACTTTTTATTTTTTTAAAAATTCAGGTCTGTCCGTACTTGGATATCCTATGTTTGAAAATCCCATATTTGGACAATATGATGAACATGAACAACATGCTTATTGTTTACCAGCACCACCTAATTATGAAGCACCACCAAAGTATTCAACACTGCCTCGACATACATCACTACCAGAAAATATGCCACCACCGCCAGAGTATGATTCTTTATATGTATCAGGGTACGAGCAACCATTCTCAGGGCTTGGTTATCCACCAGGAACACCACAGTTAGGGCGTGGTCATTCATCAGTACCACAACAATCAGGGGTTGGTCATTCACCAAGACAACCACAGCCAGGACTACAAGAGGCAACACAGTCAGGTCATTACACAGGAACATCACAGCCAGGGTTTGGTGACTCACCGGGGCCACCTGGAGGTTCTACCTCACAACCACCACCACCATACGCTAAATACTAATTTAGCACAACAATTATGTTCTACCTCATTAATACAACCATATGCCAAATACTGATATACATTGTAGCACATCAATAACTTGCCAGCCTGGGTATTGCTTGCTCATCAATCTATGTTCTAGATTTTACAAAGCGATTCCTTTTTTCTCTCCATGTAATTCTTAAAAGTGAATTCATAACTACAATAACTGTAATTTAAACATGTTTATTTGATATAAGAAATATAATGTTTCTGTTGTTTATAAATACACATATGCATACTATATAATTTATATTGAATACCATGCTTAGGCAAGCTTGGAAATGCGTAAGCTACATGTATAAACTGAAATTTATTGATAGTAATTTAAAAAAAAAATCAAAAAGATTGTTACTTTCTGTGCCATTTTGATATGTTTAGAACTTGCATTGTTACATTGATATTTAATTCCTTATTTTACTCTTTCATTGAATTAATTGACCTTGCGCTCATTTGATCATTTATCAATGCAATTATATATTTCAATTATTATATGTATACAATGTAAATATATGTTTATTTATTTACACAAAAAAGAAATTAAATGCCGATTCAGATTTAAGATTTATTTTAAATAGATTAAATATTTAAAAATAGATAAATTCGTAGGAATCTCAGAGCAAATCTCGGGATCTACGTAACGGTAATGTATGATTTGAATCACGGTGGGGTGTGGAGACGGTCCTTCAGATGAGACTGTATACACCGGGACTCCCTATCGCAGTTGGTGCTAGAACGAAAAAATATATATATATCCCTTTCAGCTCATTAAAAACCTTGAGTGTCCAGCATGGTGGCATCTCCAGGTGAAACCGCGGTTGATTTGAACATATTTTATTGTTTAGATGTTACAACGAAAGGATCAGACACAAGTTCTTAAAACGTAGAACGTCCTCTCCTGTTCACCTGTTCCGCTTTTCACCCCAGGTGTCTGATTAATTTACAAGGAACATAGACGTTTTTTGTACGACATATTAGCAAATAATATTTAAAATCAGAAAAAAATTAAAATTCGAACTATTATTATCAGAAAAAAACCAGTTTTTCCGTCAGCTTTTTTAAAAAGCTTGTACATGTAATCATACCTAATATAAACACTTCTACGATGTTTGACATGACAATTGCTTTGCTATACATCTTTTACCTTTCCATTCTCCTCGGCTCCATTTGTTGAATTACGAAGAGCTAAAATTAAGGATGTAAGGAGTTAGATATTTCTTGTTTTCATTATAGTGGAAATAGGAGGATATGAGTAATTATTTTCAAAAGGAAGTGAAAAAAACCAGCTTTCTGTCAGCTTTTTTACCTGTGCAATACTTAAACTACGATGTTTGACATAAGAAATGTCTCTATAAACATCTGCTTTCACCATTCAGTTCTCATTATGTCCATGAATTGGATTAAAACGAACTAAAATTAGGGTTTTAAGATATTATATTATATAATTTTTAATATTCCAGAAATACATGCAATACAGCTGTACACTGTTCCCAACATAAGTTGAAATTGACAGTTGATATTTCAGTCCTATTCGTGAGCAAACGAACTCTCCGTAGCAGAAGTTTGACCAGATAGCGGTTCAGTTCGATTTAGAAGTTGTAATGACATCTAATTAAGAGACTTTACATAAATAGAGAAACAAATTTGAAAATATTACCAGATCTTTAGTATACAAATGAAATGGAAGTTTTCTTAGCGAAGTCTTTTTGATCGAGTCCCCGGGTAGTACAAAACATACGGACAAACTGCTATTGTAATAGCAAAAGACGCTATTACTGTTGACCATCAATATAGATTTCCTATTAGTTGAATGATGGTGGGAATATTGTCTAACTTACTATTAAGATCGCATGTGTGTGCCAGATTGGTTCCTCTACTCTTTATGAAGACCCAAGTATGTGCATCAATGAAATTCCTAAATTTAAGAGGAACTTATCTACCTTTATTTTTAGCAAAGATGAAACGTGACTCTGCTTTAGACATTTTGACGTTATCAACCGTGCGCCATAAGGCGATGTAATGCATAACATAGAATCATAATGTGTTTATTGAATATGCATGTATCTATTTGAATCGTTTTATGTAAATTCGTAATATATATACTCATACTTTAAAATAGAGAAAATTTCACAACGCAGTCATGATAATTTTTCACATTTGACACCTTGTCAATGATATTACCGTCAAGCCTCGTATATTCTGCAAGCAAGTTTCTTTTTGATGACTTCACCGCGTCTTCATCTTGGTAATAAACAAACATCTTAATTAAAAACGATTGTGAATTTCAAAAATGAAAAGATGACAAATTATACTGACGTCTAAACACTCCCCATTGATTAAAGAAATCACATGCAACCTTGATATATCACAAGAGGTTGTTGTTTCTCTTTACTACATATATTTCATCGCATGATATTATAAATGAAAAAAAAAAAACTAAACAGATTTTGAATGTTTATATCTGTGTGTTCAAATTAAAATAAATATAAGCTATTGCAGATCTTCTTTATGTGATAAACTGCAATGACAAAAGGCTTTTATTTTAAACTAATAAACTATATATCAAATTAGACAAAAGGCATCTTTGAGCTGAATGGATATAAATTATAAACGTGTTCCTATACAAGTTGGACTTGTGGGATATAAAGATTTAAATATGTATTCTAATCTACCAATTGCTTTTTCCACATTCCAATTGCATGGTCTTTCAAGAGCAACCATGGCTTCAACTGGAATTGTATGGATATTATTTCTCAGCTTCTTTGACATCATAAGTAAGCAATTAGCTTTTCATTTCATGAAATTTCATAAACATTTTTATGACTTGTATTTAGTGCATTCTTTTAAATGTTCTATATTAAATACAAGTAAATTTTTCTTGCTCATTATTATATGCTCTCTTTTTCTCTTGAAGGTTGGAAAAAAAATTATATATCAAGAGATAGTACTGTAATAATTTCTGATAAGATTTACATGATTAATTCTTACACATTAATTAAATTAAAGTGACCATAATAATTTTGATTGACTATTAAAAGCAAAAAAGGTATAAATTATAATTTTCTTTTGGTTTTTCTAATATAAAAAAGCACGTACAAACACTATACATACAAGTACCGTGATACAAACTGTCGGCAAAATATGTTTAGATATAGATATATAGAGCATTGTTTTAAATCAAAGAAAACTATTCATAGTTAACTTGATCAGAAATAATAATTAAAAATAAAAAGAGAGGCACAAAAGATCATTACAATAGATACTTCACTACATTAAGA
Organism: Saccostrea cuccullata; assembly: GCF_032062105.1. Classification (NCBI taxonomy): domain Eukaryota; kingdom Metazoa; phylum Mollusca; class Bivalvia; order Ostreida; family Ostreidae; genus Saccostrea; species Saccostrea cuccullata. Next base: position 4,227 of record NW_026937867.1, on the reverse strand, counting down.
TGAAACACATACAGATATCTTTACTCACACATACTCTCTCACAAACTTACACTGCCTGCAACAAAAATTTGTCAAACATTGATACTTGAATACACAATTTATCTAGCAAATATATGTGTTTATTATATTTCTTAAATACATTCAATAAATCAATATTTTTGTGTAAGAGTTCATAGTATACATGTATACATGAAAATATCAAATCTGCATGTACACTTTAAACAATATATGACCGAAAAAAAATGGCATGTTGCTCACCTTTTTAGGAGAGAGTGTTGCAGCTTCTTACTGCCGCTATTCGTCGTATTACAGGAAAAGATACTCTACTACTACAGCACTTGATACGGCGACGTCGGTACTATTGCTGGAGCAGTAATAGGCGCCGTGGTATTTATAATCGTGGTCGTCGTTGTTGTCATAATCATTTATAAGAAAAATCATCGGAGCGGAGTTGTTCACAACGTGGCCAGTCCCAATACAGTTACCACAGGTAATGTTTACTTTTTTTACATTAATGATATGGATAAAGATCAATTTTTAAAAAAAAGAAAATCTATAACAATACAAAACAGTGAAGGGAATGGACATTCAAGACGTGGAATTAATAGCCTTGATGGAGTTAGCATCCCCTGTTGTTCGGTCATATTTGACATACGTTATGTAGTGACTCTTCGTTCCAATTATCTTTTTTTATAAGTATACAAAATACATTTGTCTGATTTTCAAGTAACAGAAAACTTTTTGATTTCAAAATTTCTGTGTCATTTTGCAACAGTCCATACTGACAACGGATATGGACAACCACAGCCTGGCTACGGACAACCACAGCCCGGCTACGGACAACCACAACCTGGATACAATTCTTACGGACAACAACCACACTACGTAGGGAACCCTGCCTATCCACCACAATATTAACATTTCGAAGTCAAAGGGGTTATTTTTTTAAGTCTTCCATCGGATTTATTCTGCTTTATGTGAAGTCTATTATTACTTTTGATTGTTGTATCGCTTTGCGTTTTAACTTTTCTGGATTTTCCTGCATTTTGTCAATAATTCTTTTTTCGTACTTAGAAATATCGTTTAAGGTACTAGTCTTCCTTTAATTGTGTTTTGAGAAATGGATCTTTACTTCAGTACATTTCCACACATTGCAAAATAAAAGTTAATAAGAAGAGATGTTTTCGAAATACGTTATTCTCATATGACAAAAGTTTATCGAATTGGTCATATTGTTGCTTTTTGAATATTTTTTTGTTGAAAAAAAAATGTCTCCCCTGTTGTAATTGTATTTAGCTATAATTGAAAAGTAGAAATATCCAAGACAGTAAAATTTTAGGAAAGATGGTAATGACTGCTTCTTTAAACAAAAATTTTGAAAATAGTTACTTTGATTGATTTTTTGTTGTTTAACGTCCCTCTCGAAAAAATTTTCACTCATATGGAGATGGTAAAAATAAGCAGGCGTTTGCTTTGTACTTTGCCTTCTTACATTTTTTAGACCTTTAGAATTTCCGAACTATAAAACTTCGTTTGAATTCTTTAGGAATTATATTTGAATCATGCTTAAAAATGCAGTAATCATTTATCAAAGCACTTTTGAAAAGCATTAAGCATAACTGTAAAAAGTATGATTCGGTGTACAATCTTATACTTATTACCTATATTCTTTCTGCCACTTTCTGTGTTATAATTTCCTGCATGGTTCTGCATATTTGTATAGTTTTAAATACCTATAGGCCAGTCTTTCCCAATCTCAAAAGGTGCATATTGTGAATCAAAATCATTGTTTTAGAAAAACATTCCCTCTTGGTACAGCTCCATTAATTTTCTTATTACCAATATCAATGGTATTTGTGATTTAACTTCAGTCAAAAAGTTAAACATGAACTTAAAGATTTCTTTATTTTGATATTACATACAAGAATGGAATTCACAAGTCCATTCGCATTCTTAATTATAGCTCTCCACCGAAAACTGGATGCGAATCCATATGAGTGAAAAACTGTCGAGAGTGACATTAATCGGTATAAAGCAAACACACAAACAACCTTAGCCAAGGATACTTATCTAGTGACGGAGTATTTAACTTTATTCGTTTATTCTCCTATCCATGTATAGTGATTTAACACCTGTACAAGACAGATAGATGCGGATGACAGACAGCTAAGTATTTAAAGATACTAGTAACCAGACGTGTAAAAAGAATACAGTTGCTTGCTTTTTGGAGAGAGTTAGCATTCCATCAAGATGGGGGCAGGATATTTTGAATCTTGATATTTTGAATCTTGAAAGTGACAGAATCAGAGTAAATTAACTTACAAAAGACATCCGTTAAGTGTTAAGCCTATAAAAAAGAAACGGTTTTGTCTGTATTGAAGTTTTATATATTGTATTTGGTCAAAAAACCTAAGGGTATAGTGTAACAGGTTAACAAACCTGGCTGTAACGCCTCGGTGATATATGGCATATCACTCTATACCAGCTCGACCGTCTGCACTATGCAGAAATAAGAGCATACATGTATGTATGCAATTATGCCAACACATGTATACACTGTACTAACTTAGTCACAATATTGAGGTACTTATTTTTATCTATGTAATAAAACAGATTTTCAAATACTAATAGTAAATGGACCTTAAAATTCATGTAAATTTGATCACGATATTTTAAGTTATTTTGCGAGTATACAGACAATCACTGCTGGAAACATAGGGGATTGAAATACAAAAAAAGAAAAAAAACGACGCGGGGAGGTAAAAAATGTAAATATCAGCATTGAATTAATATTTTGTAAGAGATGCATGTAGTCTCGATACTACACCAGAATGTGTAAACAATTTTAAGACACTATTGACAGCAATAGCTTTCCAAACGATGAATTCTTTGTACAGCTGTAGATGATAACCAATTATCCGAGGCGATTTAAAGCATAACCATTTATCCGTGACGATTTCAATTACGCTGTCAAATTTGTGAATCGTACGAAATGACAATATTTTATTAAGGCGTAGTATTGTCGTACTCTTGGATTATTTATTTATAGGTTATTCTATTATTTACACATATTCTATTTTTCCTTACCCGGAAGTTTATTTCTCATATTGCGTGTTAGACTTACCCATTTGAACAACACTGCAATACCTGCAAACGCCATGGCAACTTTGTCATTCGTTAATAGTTGGATATTTTTCTGTGTCACAAGTAAGTATCTCCATATATTTCATAGCAAAACATCAATTATTACATGTCTACATCAATGTGAATTAATTTTAAAAAAAATCATTTTATCTACAACTTGGTCATGGGTAAGAACAGATATGTTAGTACTCGTCTAAAACTGTGTATTTATTGATCATTTTATTCACTGATAATTCAGCTGGCCATGAACGGTTTGGCCAAACATTTTTTTTATGATACATGTACATGTATTATTTTTGCTTTTGTTTTGTTTTGTTGATGTTCTTTAGGTTTGATTTTTCGTTTATCATAATTATTTTTGGTCTTTTTTATATTTACAGGCTGTCAGTTGATAACGGTAGAATCCTGCTGGTCTAATTCAAACTTTACACTTTTATTTTCCTGCGAGGATACCAACGGTTCAAACTTTGAATACAGACCTGTTTTAGGAGTTTTTGGTTTTGGTTTTATTTTACTATTAATTGTGCTAATTTGCTGCAAGGAAAGAAAACATTCTTCACGCGAGGCTATAAATATTCGTCATGCTGAGACATCTCCGGCTAGAACCAATACCGTCTACGATGGTAAATTTCAGTTTGTATTATTATGTTGACTTCAAATTAACTGATGAGTGTATATTTGTTAATCGTCCTTCTTGAGAATTTTTTTCACTTATATGGAAACGCCACTACTTGCCGGTGGAGAGCTACAAATTTTGTCCTACACTTGGCACTCAGGATCAACGCCTCACTTCGTGACTCTAGAGCAGACGCTCTAACCACTGCTCCACGCGGGTGAACGCCTTCTAGTTAAAGCTTCATTGTGTTGAAAAAAAATGTTTTGAAAATTCAACTTACTCTATCTTGAGCATTCTAATTTTTTCTTACCATTTCTATTGATTGATTGATTGATTGTATGTTGTAAATAACGTCCCTCTCGAGATTTTTCACTCATATGGAGAAGCCACCACTTGCCGGTGGAGAGCTACAAATTTTGACCTATACTCGGCACTGACGGCCATTGAGAAGTGAGGATCTTGTTTGT